>NC_086444.1:190022036-190220624 GCF_028390025.1 Pseudophryne corroboree | reverse complement strand
TTTGCGAACATAAGAGCATATTAAAGACGTTGTCTTATATATGAGGGATGCACAGAGGGATATTTTGCCGGCTGGCATCCAGAATTAATGCAATGTCCATTCTGTCAGGAGGGTATTAGAGACCCGACACTGGACAGGTGATGCTGACTTTAAAAGGCACATAGAGCCTTATAAGGGTGAGGAATTGTTTGGGGATGGTCTCCTGGGACCTCGTATCCACAGCAACAGCTGGGAAGAAAATTTTTTACCTCAGGTTTCCTCACAGCCTAAGAAAGCACTGTATTATCAGGTACTGTCCTTTCGGCTTCAGAAAAGCAAGCGGGTCAAAGGCGCTTCCTTTCTGCACAGAGACGAGGGAAGAGGGAAAAAGCTGCACCAGTCAGCCAGTTCCCAGAATCAAAATTCTTCCCCCGCTTCCTCTGAGTCCACCGCATGACGCGGGGGCTCCACAGGCGTAGCCAGTTACGGTGGGGGGCCGCCTCAAAAATTTCACGATCAGTGGGCTCGCTCACAGGTGGATCCCTGGATCCTTCAAGTAGTATCTCAGGGGTACAAGCTGGAATTCGAGGCATCTCCCCCCCGCCGTTTCCTCAAATCTGCCTTGCCGACAACTCCCTCAGGCAGGGAGGCTGTGCTAGAGGCAATTCACAAGCTGTATTCCCAGCAGGTGATAGTCAAGGTGCCCCTACTTCAACAAGGACGGGGTTACTATTCCACACTGTTTGTGGTACCGAAACCGGACGGTTCGGTGAGACCCATGTTAAATTTGAAATCCTTGAACACATACATAAAAAAATTCAAGTTCAAGATGGAATCGCTCAGGGCGGTTATTGCAAGCCTGGAGGAGGGGGATTACATACCTACATGTCCCCATTTACCATCCTCACCAGGAGTACCTCAGATTTGTGGTACAGGATTGCCATTACCAATTCCAAACACTGCCGTTTGGACTGTCCACGGCACCGAGGGTCTTTACCAAGGTAATGGCAGAAATGATGATACTCCTTCGAAAAAAGGGAGTTTTAATTATCCCGTACTTGGACGATCTCCTTATAAAGGCGAGGTCCAAGGAGCAGTTGTTGGTCGGAGTAGCACTATCTCGGTAAGTGCTACAACAGCACGGATGGATTCTATACATTCCAAAGTCACAGCTGGTTCCTACCACACGCTTCCTGTTCCTGGGGATGGTTCTGGACACAGAACAGAAAAAAGTATTTCTCCCGCAGGAGAAAGCCAAGGAGCTGTCATCTCTAGTCAGAGACCTCCTGAAACCAAAACAGGTATCGGTGCATCACTGCACACAAGTCCTGGGAAAAATGATAGCTTCTTACGAAGCAGAATTCCATTCGGCAGGTTCCATGCAAGAACCTTTCAGTGGGACCTCTTGGACAAGTGGTCGGGATCGCATCTTCAGATGCATCGGCTGATTACCCTGTCTCCAAGGACCAGGGTATCTCTACTGTGGTGGCTGCAGAGTGCTCATCTTCAAGAGGGCCGCAGATTCGGCATACAGGACTGGGTCCTGGTCACCACGGATGCCAGCCTTCGAGGCTGGGGGGCAGTCACACAGGGAAGTAATTTCCAAGGACTTTGGTCAAGTCAGGAGTCGTCCCTACACATAAATATTCTGGAACTGAGGGCCATTTACAATGCCCTAAGTCTGGCAAGGCCTCTGCTTCAAAACCAGCCGGTACTGATCCAATCAGACAACATCACGGCAGTCGCCCATGTAAACCGACAGGGCGGCACAAGAAGCAGGATGGCGATGGCAGAAGCCACAAGGATTCTCCGATGGGCGGAAAATCACGTCTTAGCACTGTCAGCAGTGTTCATTCCGGGAGTGGCCAACTGGGAAGCAGACTTCCTCAGCAGACACGACCTACACCCGGGAGAGTGGGGACTTCATCCAGAAGTCTTCCAACTGTTGGTAAACTGTTGGGAAAGGCCACAGGTGGACATGATGGCGTCCCGCCTAAACACAAAACTAGATATTGCGCCAGGTCAAGGGACCCTCAGGCGATAGCTGTGGACGCTCTAGTGACACTGTGGGTGTACCAGTCGGTTTATGTATTTCCTCCTCTGCCTCTCATACCAAAGGTACTGAGAATAATAAGAAGACGAGGAGTAAGAACGATACTCGTGGTTACGGATGGGCCAAGAAGAGCTTGGTACCCAGAACTTCAAGAAATTATATCAGAGGACCCATGGCCTCTACCGCTCAGACAGGATCTGCTACAGCAGGGGCCCTGTCTGTTCCAAGACTTAGAAATAAGAACGGCACCTGGGCGCAAATAATTAGAAGTTCTGGGATGTTTAGAAACAATTCACCTGATCAAGGATTGCTGCTTCACCTAAGAGGTCACTGTTACCCCCCAAAAATGCAGAAACAACAAAAAAAAATAAATGAAGCGCTGTCCTGATCAGTATAGCTTTAAAACATAAAACATTTATTAGACATTACACAGACAACATTAATCTCACGGCTAGTATATTAAAAAATACTTTTTTTAAATATAATTAACCCCGTGGCCACTTATCAATTGATCAACTTAATTACTGCAGTATTAATCAACAAAGTTCCTCACATTTGTATTTGCCAAAATGGAATCAGAACCAAGCTTAAAGATGTTAGAAGCTGTCACCTAGTCATAGAGCAATAATTGACTGCCAGTTCGTAACTTTTGCCAGATGGAAACAAGCTCAGAGCTGTTAAAGATGCTCAATTAGTGTCATGTAACAATCTTCAGCTGTTAGTTCATAACTTATGAGATGGTTTAAATTCAAAGCATGCATGCAGATGGTTAGTAGAAAAACTGATTAGTAATTAGTACTCAGGGATTTCTGTCCAGAGAATATTTCAACTCCACAGTCCAGCGTGGCCACGCTAATAATTAAAATCAACACAACGTGTCTTCAGACCAGGAAAGCAATTAATGGAGTGACGTCTCACTCTTGATAGTTACCACTCCGGTCCTCACGTACAAGTGTTGAATGCAACTGATCATCGCCGTGATTAGCACTCCTCTTACGCGTTTCTCCGCCTGTGTGCAGATCGGCGGCTTCTTCCAAAGAATAATGAATGAATGATGGTACCTTCTCCGTATAAATAGCAGACGGATAGAAGGTACCATCATTCATTCATTATTCTTTGGAAGAAGCCGCCGATCTGCACACAGGCGGAGAAACGCGTAAGAGGAGTGCTAATCACGGCGATGATCAGTTGCATTCAACACTTGTACGTGAGGACCGGAGTGGTAACTATCAAGAGTGAGACGTCACTCCATTAATTGCTTTCCTGGTCTGAAGACACGTTGTGTTGATTTTAATTATTAGCGTGGCCACGCTGGACTGTGGAGTTGAAATATTCTCTGGACAGAAATCCCTGAGTACTAATTACTAATCAGTTTTTCTACTAACCATCTGCATGCATGCTTTGAATTTAAACCATCTCATAAGTTATGAACTAACAGCTGAAGATTGTTACATGACACTAATTGAGCATCTTTAACAGCTCTGAGCTTGTTTCCATCTGGCAAAAGTTACGAACTGGCAGTCAATTATTGCTCTATGACTAGGTGACAGCTTCTAACATCTTTAAGCTTGGTTCTGATTCCATTTTGGCAAATACAAATGTGAGGAACTTTGCTGATTAATACTGCAGTAATTAAGTTGATCAATTGATAAGTGGCCACGGGGTTAATTATATTTAAAAAAAGTATTTTTTAATATACTAGCCGTGAGATTAATGTTGTCTGTGTAATGTCTAATAAATGTTTTATGTTTTAAAGCTATACTGATCAGGACAGCGCTTCATTTTTTTTTTTTTGTTGTTCCAAGACTTACCGCGGCTGCGTTTGACGGCATGGCGGTTGAATTCCGGATCCTAAAGGAAAAGGGCATTCCGGAGGAAGTCATTCCTACGCTGATAAAAGCCAGGAAAGAAGTAACCGCAAACCATTATCACCGAATTTGGCGAAAATATGTTGCGTGGTGTGAGGCCAGGAAGGCCCCAACAGAGGAATTTCAGCTGGGTCGATTTCTGCACTTCCTACAGTCAGGAGTGACTATGGGCCTAAACTTGGGTTCCATTAAGGTCCAGATTTTGGCTCTGTCGATTTTCTTCCAGAAAGAACTGGCTTCACTGCCTGGAGTTCAGACATTTGTAAAGGGAGTGCTACATATTCAGCCCCCTTTTGTGCCTCCTGTGGCACCTTGGGATCTCAACGTGGTGTTGAGTTTCCTAAAATCACATTGGTTTGAGCCACTTAAAACTGTGGATTTGAAATATCTCACGTGGAAAGTGGTCATGTTATTGGCCTTGGCTTCGGCCAGGCGTGTGTCAGAATTGGCGGCTTTGTCATGTAAAAGCCCTTATCTGATTTTCCATATGGATAGGGCAGAATTGAGGACTCGTCCCCAGTTTCTCCCTAAGGTGGTATCAGCTTTTCACTTGAACCAACCTATTGTAGTGCCTGCGGCTACTAGGGACTTGGAAGATTCCAAGTTACTGGACGTAGTCAGGGCCTTAAAAATGTATATTTCCAGGACGGCTGGAGTCAGGAAAATTGACTCGCTTTTTATCCTGTAGACACCCAATAAAATAGGTGCTCCTGCTTCTAAGCAGACTATTGCTCGCTGAATTTGTAGCACAATTCAGCTGGAGCATTCTGCGGCTGGATTGCCGCATCCTAAATCAGTAAAAGCCCATTCCACGAGGAAAGTGGGCTCTTCTTGGGCGGCTGCCCGAGGGGTCTCGGCTTTACAACTTTGCCGAGCTGCAACTTGGTCAGGGGCAAACACGTTTGCAAAATTCTACAAATTTGATACCCTGGCTGAGGAGGACCTTGAGTTCTCTCATTCGGTGCTGCAGAGTCATCCGCACTCTCCCGCCCGTTTGGGAGCTTTGGTATAATCCCCATGGTCCTTACGGAGTTCCCAGCATCCACTAGGACGTCAGAGAAAATAAGATTTTACTCACCGGTAAATCTATTTCTTGTAGTCCGTAGTGGATGCTGGGCGCCCATCCCAAGTGCGGATTGTCTGCAATACTTGTATGTAGTTATTGCCTAACTAAGGGTTATTGTTGAGCCATCTGTTGAGAGGCTCAGTTATATTTCATACTGTTAACTGGGTATAGTATCACAAGTTATACGGTGTGATTGGTGTGGCTGGTATGAGTCTTACCCGGGATTCAAAATCCTTCCTTATTGTGTCAGCTCTTCCGGGCACAGTATCCTAACTGAGGCTTGGAGGAGGGTCATGGTGGGAGGAGCCAGTGCACACCAGGTAGTCTAAAAGCTTTCTTTTAGTTGTGCCCAGTCTCCTGCGGAGCCACTATTCCCCATGGTCCTTACGGAGTTCCCAGCATCCACTACGGACTATGAGAAATAGATTTACCGGTGAGTAAAATCTTATTTTTTATTTCCTTTTTAAAGTAAAGGCACTACCTCAGCTATGCGCCAATCCCTTGGTACCATGCCTGATCTAATTGAATTATGGGAAAATCAAGGATAGGGGTTTTGCTAGCTGTAACCTAAGCTCCATAATAACCCTCAGATGAAAACCATCTGGGCCTGGTGATTTATTAATCTTCAAATCTCTCCAGGACTACTTCCTCACTTAAACAAGCATCAAGCCAAGAGTCATTCCCTTCACTGTCTTTATGCACTAATGTCACCGGCTCATCCTCCCTGGTGAATACTGAGGGGAAAAAAATGTTCAGTATCTCCACTATTAATTTGTCATCGCTTATCAAAGCTCCCAATTCATCTTTTAATGGGCCTACGTTCACCTTATTTAACCTTTTACCGTTTATATATTTATAAAATATTTTAGGATTGGTTTTACTCTCTATAGTGATTTACTTTTCGTTTACAATTTTAGCTGCCCTTATTACTTTTTTTGCATCTTTTATTGCATTCATTGCAATAATAGAATGACAAACAGACGGGGGGGGGGGTTTGCAATTCATGATAAACCGACTTATGATAAAGGCTATTACTAAAACACATCCAGACAGAGAGCTAACTTACCCAGGAGCCACCCCCAGGATCTCCCATTGGCACTACAAGGAACTACATGCCTTTCAAATACTGCTCCCATTCAATGCCTCTCACACACAAGCAGACAAACAATGGTAGTTGCTCGGTCATTCCTGGAGATAATTATGTATCAGGTGCTGGAAAGGGGGAGGGGTCGCAGACAAACAGACAGAGAGGGGGGGTTGCAAATCCCACCCCTACATTTCCCTTCAGCACACTAAAAATTACCTGTAACCATACCTGAACCTATCTGGTAATAGAAATTCAGATAATTAGTTTACACATGTTTGCAAACACATGTTTAAGCTGCTGCGCCACTTCAAGGCTTCTCCGATGTCAGCAGTCCTAACACTACATAATAGCAGTGCCCACATAGGGCCATGTATTTTGTCACAGTAGGCCTCATGATAAAGGCTATTACTAAAACACATCCAGACAGAGAGCTAACTTACTCAGGAGCCACCCCCAGGATCTCCCATTGGCACTACAAGGAACAGCATGCCTTTCAAACACTGCTCCCATTCAATGCCTCTCGCACATAAGCAGACAAATAATGGTAGTTGCTCGGTCATTCCTGGAGATAATTATGTATCAGGTGCTGGAAAGGGGGAGGGGTCACAGACAAACAGACAGAGGGAAGGGGGGGGTTGCAAATCCCACCCCTACATTTCCCTTCAGCACACTAAAAATTACCTGTAACCATACCTGAATCTATCTGGTAATAGAAATTCTGAGAATTAGTTTACACATGTTTGCAAACACATGTTTAAGCTGCTGCGCCACTTCAAGGCTTCTCCGATGTCAGCAGTCCTAACACTACATAATAGCAGTGCCCACATAGGGCCATGTCATTTGTCACAGTAGGCCTTATGATAAAGGCTATTACTAAAACACATCCAGATAGAGAGCTAACTTACTCAGGAGCCACCCCCAGGATCTCCCATTGGCACTACAAGGAACAGCATGCCTTTCAAACACTGCTCCCATTCAATGCCTCTCGCACACAAGCAGACAAACAATGGTAGTTGCTCGGTCATTCCTGGAGATAATTATGTATCAGGTGCTGGAAAGGGGGAGGGGTCACAGACAAACAGACAGATGGGGGGTTGCAAATCCCACCCCCTACATTTGCCTTCAGCATACTAAAAATGACCTGTAACCATACCTGAAGCTATCTGGTATACCAGAATGACTCATCCCCTCCATTAGATTTAAATGTTTTGAAAGCACGCATCTTATTAGCCATTGCTTCCTTGACCTCCTTATTAAGCCACATTGGTTTGTGTTTAGTACTCCTGCATTTACTGCTCATGGGAATGAATTTGTGAATATTGCTTTCAAGCAACCCTTTTAAAGCATCCCACATTTCCGATGTGTCCTTGCCTTGAAACAAAAGTTCCCAGTCAATGTCGCTTAGTGTCCGTCTCAACATATTGAAGTTAGCTCTTCTAAAGTTAAATGTTTTGCTTGCTCCCTTATACTGTAGCTATGTTTCTTGAAACTGATGTCGAATGTGATCATATAGTGATCACTGTTTCCCAAGGTCTCCCCAACTTTAGTGTTTGATATAATGTCCACATTATTGGTAATAACTAGGTCCAGAATAGTATTACCTCTAGTTGGGTCCTCAACTAATTGAGTCAAGAATTGATCCTTCAATGTATTTAAAAATCTGCTGCTCCTAGTTTTTACACATGAATCGTTACTCCAATTTATATCAGGATAGTTAAAGTCCCCTAACACTAGGATGTCCCCCATTCCTGCTGCTTTTTCAATTTGGTGAAAGAGTTGTTCCTCGTCATGTACGCTAATATCCGGTTGCTTGTAGCACATACCAATGACTAGTTTGTTTGCCTCTGTGCCCGCACTTGTGATCTCAACCCATAGCGACTCCACGTTATCTCCTGCCCCCTTGCAAATACAGTGTATTAAATTTGGTTTTAGAGATGGTTTAACAAAGAGACATACCCTTCTGAAAAGAGAATATCCCTCCAAATTCGCAAGCCAGTCATGAGAGTCGACCTACCATGTTTCCGTAATACCTATAATATCATACTGAGACTTTGATACAAGCCATTCCAATTTCCCCATTTTACCAGATAGGCTTCTTGCAAGCATAGATCTTAGTTTGGCATCTCCCATGCCCATTTGTTTCAATGGTATCTTATCTATATTTACAAGTGCCTTTCTAGAATTACTCTTACCGACTGTTAATCTCCTCCCTTCCTTTCCACCCCCATCATACTTAATACAGCCTTCCTCACTAAATCTATACCCCTCCTCCTGATGTTAGTATCTTCCCTTATGCTATGGACATCATTTTCTATATACTGTATTGTTGTACAATACTCATCAGTAGGTAATAAATTTGGAATATCTTGGGCAATACCCGTGTCAGTAATTCCGGTGTCAATACCCATGCAGATACCCTTGCCGGCTGATCTTTCACTCCCCCCTTCTCCTCCCTCAAATTGTTCACTACTGCCATCCTTACTGTTCTCTCTGTTTGTCCCGTAGCTTCTAGCTAAACCCTCTCCCCAGGCTCCTAGTTTAAAAGCTCCTCCAACCTTCTAACCATCCTACCCCACAGCACCACAGCCCCCTCCTCATTCAGGTGCAATCCATTACGACAAAAAAGATGGCGCCTGACCGAGAAGTCTGCCCAGTGTTCCAAGAACACAAACCCCTCCTTCCTACACCAGTCTCTAAGCCACACATTTACCTCCCTAATCTCCCTCTGCCTCCCTGGGCTAGCGCGTGGCACTGGTAATATTTCTGAGAATATTAACCTAGATATCCTTGCCTTAATTTTCTTGCCTAATTCCCTATAGTCTTTCTTAAAGACATCCCACCTACCACTAACTTTGTCATTGGTGCCAACATGCACCAAGACTGCCAGGTCTTTACCAGCCCCTCCCAACAATCTATTTACTAGGGATGTGCACTTGAAATTTTTCGGGTTTTGTGTTTTGGTTTTGGGTTCGGTTCCGCGGCCGTGTTTTGGGTTCGACCGCGTTTTGGCAAAACCTCACCGAATTTTTTTTGTCGGATTCGGGTGTGTTTTGGATTCGGGTGTTTTTTTCAAAAAACCCTAAAAAACAGCTTAAATCATAGAATTTGGGGGTCATTTTGATCCCAAAGTATTATTAACCTCAAAAACCATAATTTCCACTCATTTTCAGTCTATTCTGAATACCTCACACCTCACAATATTATTTTTAGTCCTAAAATTTGCACCGAGGTCGCTGGATGACTAAGCTAAGCGACCCTAGTGGCCGACACAAACACCTGGCCCATCTAGGAGTGGCACTGCAGTGTCACGCAGGATGGCCCTTCCAAAAAACACTCCCCAAACAGCACATGACGCAAAGAAGAAAAAAAGAGGCGCAATGAGGTAGCTGTGTGAGTAAGCTAAGCGACCCTAGTGGCCGACACAAACACCTGGCCCATCTAGGAGTGGCACTGCAGTGTCACGCAGGATGGCCCTTCCAAAAAACACTACCCAAACAGCACATGACGCAAAGAAGAAAAAAAGAGGCGCAATGAGGTAGCTGTGTGAGTAAGCTAAGCGACCCTAGTGGCCGACACAAACACCTGGCCCATCTAGGAGTGGCACTGCAGTGTCACGCAGGATGGCCCTTCCAAAAAACACTCCCCAAACAGCACATGACGCAAAGAAGAAAAAAAGAGGCGCAATGAGGTAGCTGTGTGAGTAAGCTAAGCGACCCTAGTGGCCGACACAAACACCTGGCCCATCTAGGAGTGGCACTGCAGTGTCACGCAGGATGGCCCTTCCAAAAAACACTCCCCAAACAGCACATGATGCAAATAAAAATGAAAGAAAAAAGAGGTGCAAGATGGAATTGTCCTTGGGCCCTCCCACCCACCCTTATGTTGTATAAACAGGACATGCACACTTTAACCAACCCATCATTTCAGTGACAGGGTCTGCCACACGACTGTGACTGAAATGACGGGTTGGTTTGGACCCCCACCGAAAAAGAAGCAATTAATCTCTCCTTGCACAAACTGGCTCTACAGAGGCAAGATGTCCACCTCATCATCATCCTCCGATATATCACCGTGTACATCCAGCTCCTCACAGATTATCAATTCGTCCCCACTGGAATCCACCATCTCAGCTCCCTGTGTACTTTGTGGAGGCAATTGCTGCTGGTCAATGTCTCCACGGAGGAATTGATTATAATTCATTTTAATGAACATCATCTTCTCCACATTTTCTGGAAGTAACCTCGTACGCAGATTGCTGACAAGGTGAGCGGCAGCACTAAACACTCTTTCGGAGTACACACTTGTGGGAGGGCAACTTAGGTAGAATAAAGCCAGTTTGTGCAAGGGCCTCCAAATTGCCTCTTTTTCCTGCCAGTATAAGTATGGACTGTCTGACGTGCCTACTTGGATGCGGTCACTCATATAATCCTCCACCATTCTTTCAATGGTGAGAGAATCATATGCAGTGACAGTAGACGACATGTCCGTAATCGTTGTCAGGTCCTTCAGTCCGGACCAGATGTCAGCATCAGCAGTCGCTCCAGACTGCCCTGCATCACCGCCAGCGGGTGGGCTCGGAATTCTGAGCCTTTTCCTCGCACCCCCAGTTGCGGGAGAATGTGAAGGAGGAGATGTTGACAGGTCGCGTTCCGCTTGACTTGACAATTTTGTCACCAGCAGGTCTTTGAACCCCAGCAGACTTGTGTCTGCCGGAAAGAGAGATCCAAGGTAGGTTTTAAATCTAGGATCGAGCACGGTGGCCAAAATGTAGTGCTCTGATTTCAACAGATTGACCACCCGTGAATCCTTGTTAAGCGAATTAAGGGCTCCATCCACAAGTCCCACATGCCTAGCGGAATCGCTCCCTTTTAGCTCCTCCTTCAATGCCTCCAGCTTCTTATGCAAAAGCCTGATGAGGGGAATGACCTGACTCAGGCTGGCAGTGTCTGAACTGACTTCACGTGTGGCAAGTTCAAAAGGTTGCAGAACCTTGCACAACGTTGAAATCATTCTCCACTGCGCTTGAGACAGGTGCATTCCACCTCCTATATCGTGCTCAATTGTATAGGCTTGAATGGCCTTTTGCTGCTCCTCCAACCTCTGAAGCATTCAGAGGGTTGAATTCCACTTCGTTACCACTTCTTGCTTCAGATGATGGCAGGGCAGGTTCAGGCATTTTTGGTGGTGCTCCAGTCTTCTGTATGTGGTGCCTGTACGCTGAAAGTGTCCCGCAATTCTTTTGGCCACCGACAGCATCTCTTGCACGCCCCTGTCGTTTTTTAAAAAATTCTGCACCACCAAATTCAAGGTATGTGCAAAACATGGGACGTGCTGGAATTTGCCCATATTTAATGCACACACAATATTGCTGGTGTTGTCCGATGCCACAAATCCACAGGAGAGTCCAATTGGGGTAGGCCATTCCGCGATGATCTTCCTCAGTTGCCGTAAGAGGTTTTCAGCTGTGTGCGTATTCTGGAAACCGGTGATACAAAGCGTAGCCTGCCTAGGAAAGAGTTGGCGTTTGCGAGATGCTGCTACTGGTGCCGCCGCTGCTGTTCTTGCGGCGGGAGTCCATACATCTACCCAGTGGGCTGTCACAGTCATATAGTCCTGACCCTGCCCTGCTCCACTTGTCCACATGTCCGTGGTTAAGTGGACATTGGGTACAACTGCATTTTTTAGGACACTGGTGAGTCTTTTTCTGACGTCCGTGTACATTCTCGGTATCGCCTGCCTAGAGAAGTGGAACCTAGATGGTATTTGGTAACGGGGGCACACTGCCTCAAGAAATTGTCTAGTTCCCTGTGAACTAACGGCGGATACCGGACGCACGTCTAACACCAACATAGTTGTCAAGACCTCAGTTATCCGCTTTGCAACAGGATGACTGCTGTGATATTTCATCTTCCTCGCAAAGGACTGTTGGACAGTCAATTGCTTGGTGGAAGTAGTAAAAGTGGGCTTACGACTTCCCCTCTGGGATGACCATCGACTCCCAGCAGCAACAACAGCAGCGCCAGCAGCAGTAGGCGTTACACGCAAGGATGCATCGGAGGAATCCCAGGCAGGAGAGGACTCGTCAGAATTGCCAGTGACATGGCCTGCAGGACTATTGGCATTCCTGGGGAAGGAGGAAATTGACACTGAGGGAGTTGGTGGGGTGGTTTGCGTGAGCTTGGTTACAAGAGGAAGGGATTTACTGGTCAGTGGACTGCTTCCGCTGTCGCCCAAAGTTTTTAAACTTGTCACTGACTTATTATGAATGCGCTGCAGGTGACGTATAAGGGAGGATGTTCCGAGGTGGTTAACGTCCTTACCCCTACTTATTACAGCTTGACAAAGGCAACACACGGCTTGACAAATGTTGTCCGCATTTCTGGTGAAATACTTCCACACCGAAGAGCTGATTTTTTTGGTATTTTCACCAGGCATGTCAACAGCCCTATTCCTCCCACGGACAACAGGTGTCTCCCCGGGTGCCTGACTTAAACAAACCACCTCACCATCAGAATCCTCCTTGTCAATTTCCTCCCCAGCGCCAGCAACACCCATATCCTCCTCATCCTGGTGTACTTCAACACTGACATCTTCAATCTGACTATCAGGAACTGGACTGCTGGTGCTCCTTCCAGCACTTGCAGGGGGCGTGCAAATGGTGTAAGGCGCATGCTCTTCACGTCCAGTGTTGGGAAGGTCAGGCATCGCAACCGACACAATTGGACTCTCCTTGTGGATTTGGGATTTCGAAGAACGCACAGTTCTTTGCGGTGCTTTTGCCAGCTTGAGTCTTTTCAGTTTTCTAGCGAGAGGCTGAGTGCTTCCATCCTCATGTGAAGCTGAACCACTAGCCATGAACATAGGCCAGGGCCTCAGCCGTTCCTTGCCACTCCGTGTGGTAAATGGCATATTGGCAAGTTTACGCTTCTCCTCCGACAATTTTATTTTAGATTTTGGAGTCCTTTTTTTACTGATATTTGGTGTTTTGGATTTTACATGCTCTGTACTATGACATTGGGCATCGGCCTTGGCAGACGACGTTGCTGGCATTTCATCGTCTCGGCCATGACTAGTGGCAGCAGCTTCAGCACGAGGAGGAAGTGGATCTTGATCTTTCCCTAATTTTGGAACCTCAACATTTTTGTTCTCCATATTTTAATAGGCACAACTAAAAGGCACCTCAGGTAAACAATGGAGATGGATGGATACTAGTATACTTATGGATGGACGAGCGACTGCCGACACAGAGGTAGCTACAGCCGTGGACTACCGTACTGTGTCTGCTGCTAATATAGACTGGATGATAAGGAGATGAAATTAATATATATATATATATAATATCACTAGTACTGCAGCCGGACAGGTATATATATTTATTATGTAATGACTGATGACGGACCTGCTGGACACTGTCAGCTCAGCAGCACCGCAGACTGCTACAGTAAGCTACTATAGTAGTATGTATAAAGAAGAAAGAAAAAAAAACCACGGGTAGGTGGTATACAATTATGGATGGACGAGCGACTGCCGACACAGAGGTAGCTACAGCCATGGACTACCGTACTGTGTCTGCTGCTAATATAGACTGGATGATAAGGAGATTAAATTAATATATATATATATATATATATAATATCACTAGTACTGCAGCCGGACAGGTATATATATTTATTATGTAATGACTGATGATGGACCTGCTGGACACTGTCAGCTCAGCAGCACCGCAGACTGCTACAGTAAGCTACTATAGTAGTATGTATAAAGAAGAAAGAAAAAAAAAAACACGGGTAGGTGGTATACAATTATGGATGGACGAGCGACTGCCGACACAGAGGTAGCTACAGCCGTGGACTACCGTACTGTGTCTGCTGCTAATATAGACTGGATGATAATGAGATGAAATCAATATATATATATATATAATATCACTAGTACTGCAGCCGGACAGGTATATATATTTATTATGTAATGACTGATGACGGACCTGCTGGACACTGTCAGCTCAGCAGCACCGCAGACTGCTACAGTAAGCTACTATAGTAGTATGTATAAAGAAGAAAGAAAAAGAAAAAACCACGGGTAGGTGGTATACAATTATGGATGGACGAGCGACTGCCGACACAGAGGTAGCTACAGCCGTGGACTACCGTACTGTGTCTGCTGCTAATATAGACTGGATGATAATGAGATGAAATCAATATATATATATATATATAATATCACTAGTACTGCAGCCGGACAGGTATATATATTTATTATGTAATGACTGATGACGGACCTGCTGGACACAGTCAGCTCAGCAGCACCGCAGACTGCTACAGTAAGCTACTATAGTAGTATGTATAAAGAAGAAAGAAAAAAAAAAAAACACGGGTAGGTGGTATACAATTATGGATGGACGAGCGACTGCCGACACAGAGGTAGCTACAGCCGTGGACTACCGTACTGTGTCTGCTGCTAATATAGACTGGATGATAATGAGATGAAATCAATATATATATATATAATATCACTAGTACTGCAGCCGGACAGGTATATATATTTATTATGTAATGACTGATGACGGACCTGCTGGACACTGTCAGCTCAGCAGCACCGCAGACTGCTACAGTAAGCTACTATAGTAGTATGTATAAAGAAGAAAGAAAAAAAAAAACACGGGTAGGTGGTATACAATTATGGATGGACGAGCGACTGCCGACACAGAGGTAGCTACAGCCGTGGACTACCGTACTGTGTCTGCTGCTAATATAGACTGGATGATAATGAGATGAAATCAATATATATATATATATATATAATATCACTAGTACTGCAGCCGGACAGGTATATATATTTATTATGTAATGACTGATGACGGACCTGCTGGACACTGTCAGCTCAGCAGCACCGCAGACTGCTACAGTAAGCTACTATAGTAGTATGTATAAAGAAGAAAGAAAAAAAAAAAAAACAAGGGTAGGTGGTATACAATTATGGATGGACGAGCGACTGCCGACACAGAGGTAGCTACAGCCGTGGATTACCGTACTGTGTCTGCTGCTAATATAGACTGGATGATAATGAGATGAAATCAATATATATATATATATAATATCACTAGTACTGCAGCCGGACAGGTATATATATTTATTATGTAATGACTGATGACGGACCTGCTGGACACAGTCAGCTCAGCAGCACCGCAGACTGCTACAGTAAGCTACTATAGTAGTATGTATAAAGAAGAAAGAAAAAAAAAAACCACGGGTAGGTGGTATACAATATTATATATATATTATATACAATTATATATATATATATATATATATATATATTAAACTGGTGGTGACTGGTGGTCAGGTCACTGGTCACACTATCAGCAACTTGCAAGTAGTACTCCTAAGCAGACAATCACAATATATATTATACTGGTGGTCAGTGTGGTCACAATGGCAGTGTGGCACTCTGGCAGCAAAAGTGTGCACTGTACGTTATATGTACTCCTGAGTCCTGCTCTCAGACTCTAACTGCTCCCCACTGTCAGTGTCTCCCCCACAAGTCAGATATATACAGTCACACTATCTATCACTTCAGCAAGTAACTAGTACTCCTCCTAATGCTCCCCAAAATTACTACTGTGTCTCTCTCTACTGTCTCACTCTCTTCTCTATAAACGGAGAGGACGCCAGCCACGTCCTCTCCCTATGAATCTCAATGCACGTGTGAAAATGGCGGCGACGCGCGGCTCCTTATATAGAATCCGAGTCTCGCGATAGAATCCGAGCCTCGCGAGAATCCGACAGCGGGATGATGACGTTCGGGCGCGCTCGGGTTAACCGAGCAAGGCGGGAAGATCCGAGTCGCTCGGCCCCGTGTAAAAAAACATGAAGTTCGGGCGGGTTCGGATTCCGAGGAACCGAACCCGCTCATCCCTACTATTTACCCGGTCCACAATGTGCCGTACCCGAGCAACCCGGAAAGACAACAGACTGTACGGCGATCACGGTCCCGGTAACAGATTGCCCTGTCTGTCCTACTGATAATAGAATCTCCTACCACCAAAATCTGACTAGGTACCTCACTAACTTTTTCCCATCTGTACCAGGGGGACCGCTCCTCTGGTTGCTAGAGGGAACAGTCTCCTCCGGTTCCGTCATTTCCTCACTGCCAACCCCAGAATCTTCATCCAATCGGGCAAATTTGTTGTGGTTTGACAGATTAGAGATTTCCTGTCTCCCCCTCCCCCTCTTTTTCTTCCTTCTAACCATGACACAGCTGTTGACCTGATCATCCTTGTCTATCAGTTATCCCCCCTGCAACTCCTCCACTGTTCTATCTAAACGTTGCTCGAGATTGTGAATGTCCCTCAGTCGCTTAACTGTCTGCTCTAGATCAGTTACCTGGGCTTCCAGGGCAGCTGTTCGCTCACATTTCGCACAGATGTATCCACACTCAGACTGTTGTGCCAGGTGTGCATACATCATGCACGACATGCACTGAGTGAGATCCTCAGTCGTGGCCATACCCATATTTAATATGTGCTAACTCCCTGTTACCTTCCGAAAATTAAAGAGAGACGGACAATCTATATATTAGGACAATATATAAAGGGACAAAAGGATAATAAATAAACAAAGGACAAATATAGGATAAATTAAGTACAAATTAAGTACAATAAAATACAGTAAGGGACAAGAGAAAATTAAAAAGAGAGGGACGATCTATAAGGGACCAAAAGGACAATAAATAAGGGATAAATATATGATAAATTAAATAAATGAAGTACAAATTAAAGTACAATACAATACAGTAATGGACAAAGGGAGACAATTGATTATCCAAAAAAGTTGGAAAATTAATACTTATCTGCTCCCATTTTTTCCAATCAGCAATCAGCATTCAGATGCAGTGGCTCAGTCATTCAGACTCCCGGCATGGCTCCCTGCTCAGGGCCCCCCCCCCCCTCGGGTCAATGCACATGGCTCCCTGGCTCTCTGCACGGCCCCCCTGGCTCACCGCACTGCTCCCTGGGCTCCCCACACTGCTAACCCAGCTCCCTGCATTGTATGGCTAGCGGCACTTGCACTTTACAGTTGGTGCGGCTGCTCCATCCCATTGCTTTCTGCTTGTGTGAGCATGCTCCTGCTCCCACTCGTCACTTCTGGTTCCGGCTCTCTCGCTTCTCTCAGCATCTCCATACCTCCTCAGCGTCTAGCACTCTCACTGGGGGTGCTGCTGTTGTTAAAATAAAAGCACACTGGTCCTGTATGCTGGAAAAATATCAGGGGTGCAGTTGTTAAAATAAAAGCACACTGGTCCTATATGCTGTGAAAATACAGGGGTGCTGGCCCAGTCTGGTATGCTGTAAAAATTCAGGGGTGCAGTTGTTAAAATAAAAGCACACTGGTCTTGTATGCTGTAAAAATACAGGGGTGCTGCTGTTAAAATAATATTACACTGGCCCTGTATGCTGTAAAAATTCAGGGGTGCAGTTGTTAAAATAAAATCACACTTGTCATGTATGCTGGAAAAATACAGGGGTGCTGCTGTTGAAATAATATTACACTGGCCCTGTATGCTGTAAAAATTCAGGGGTGCAGTTGTTAAAATAAAAGCACACTGGTCCTGTATGCTGTGAAAATACAGGGGTGCTGGCCCAGTCTTGTATGCTGTAAAAATTCAGGGGTGCTACTGTTAAAAAAGTACACTGGCCCTGTATGCTGTAAAAATTCAGGGGTGCTGTTGTTAAAATAAAAGTACACTGGCCCTGCATACTGTAAAAATTCAGGGGTGCAGTTGTTAAAATAAAAGCACACAGGTTCTGTATGCTATAAAAATACAGGGGTTCTGCTGTTAAAATAATATTACACTGGCCCTGTGTGCTGTAAAACTTCAGGGGTGCTGTTGTTAAAATAAAAGTACACTGGCCCTGTATTCTGTAAAAATACAGGGGTGCTGTTGTTAAAATATAAGTACACTGGTCCTGTATGCTGTAAAAATACAGGGGTACTGTGAAAATAAAGGGGCACTGTTCTGTGTGCTGTAATAACAAGGGGGTGCTGTCGTGTGAAATGGAGAACAATTTTGAGGAAAAAATAGTGGAAGATCAGGAACCAGTTCCAGTTCCAAGTACTAGTGCTGAAGCTGCTGCTACCACCACTCAAGACATTGACGATGCAATTTCATCAATGTCGGGAAAAAACTGTGTTCCCTAATGCACACCGAGTGAATAATATTACTACATAATAATAGTCAGATAATACGGAGATCTTAGTTGCGTATATCTGCAGATATAGGGTTAAGCCCCCAGGCCGATCGACAAGGCTTCTCCGTCACTGGGGGTCCCTAATACTAGGTATGGGCCTGGGGTGCAGGACCCCACGATGTCGGCACAGGTCGGCCACCCCAGGTCAGCACACAGGTGAGAATTAATAGGGGTTAATAAGAAGCACAGAAGTGCTATGTAAGTGGTGTGATTAAAATAATATATACAAAGTGATAGGAAAAATAATAAGTGTTAATAAAGTGTTTGGGTGTGCCGACCTGAAGCAGCCTAGCCATACCGACACAGGGGCCACCGCACCCCACACCCACCCCATAAATAATTACAAATATATCTGGGTTAAATTCCCAGTGTAAGGCCACATGGTAATGGCACCTACAGCATCTGAGAGCCAGCTTAACTGGGGATACCCCTGGCTTCCCCTATGGCACTTCTGGAGTCAGCAATCCCTCCTAATGCTGACCCATTTATGCCTCTCTATATACAATACACAAAATGGAAAGCTGCTCAATCAGATTGTAATGTCACTCAGGTGCTAAAAGGGGAGGGGTAATTCTGTGTAGGAAAAAAACTGTGTTCCCTAATGCACACCGAGTGAATAATATTACTACATAATAATAGTCAGATAATACGGAGATCTTAGTTGCGTATATCTGCAGATATAGGGTTAAGCCCCCAGGCCGATCGACAAGGCTTCTCCGTCACTGGGGGTCCCTAATACTAGGTATGGGCCTGGGGTGCAGGACCCCACGATGTCGGCACAGGTCGGCCACCCCAGGTCAGCACACAGGTGAGAATTAATAGGGGTTAATAAGAAGCACAGAAGTGCTATGTAAGTGGTGTGATTAAAATAATATATACAAAGTGATAGGAAAAATAATAAGTGTTAATAAAGTGTTAGGGTGTGCCGACCTGAAGCAGCCCAGCCATACCGACACAGGGGCCACCGCACCCCACACCCACCCCATAAATAATTACAAATATATCTGGGTTAAATTCCCAGTGTAAGGCCACATGGTAATGGCACCTACAGCATCTGAGAGCCAGCTTACCTGGGGATACCCCTGGCTTCCCCTATGGCACTTCTGGAGTCAGCAATCCCTCCTAATGCTGACCCATTTATGCCTCTCTATATACAATACACAAAATGGAAAGCTGCTCAATCAGATTGTAATGTCACTCAGGTGCTAAAAGGGGAGGGGTAATTCTGTGTAGGAAAAAAACTGTGTTCCCTAATGCACACCGAGTGAATAATATTACTACATAATAATAGTCAGATAATACGGAGATCTTAGTTGCGTATATCTGCAGATATAGGGTTAAGCCCCCAGGCCGATCGACAAGGCTTCTCCGTCACTGGGGGTCCCTAATACTGGGTATGGGCCTGGGGTGCAGGACCCCACGATGTCGGCACAGGTCGGCCACCCCAGGTCAGCACACAGGTGAGAATTAATAGGGGTTAATAAGAAGCACAGAAGTGCTATGTAAGTGGTGTGATTAAAATAATATATACAAAGTGATAGGAAAAATAATAAGTGTTAATAAAGTGTTAGGGTGTGCCGACCTGAAGCAGCCCAGCCATACCGACACAGGGGCCACCGCACCCCACACCCACCCCATAAATAATTACAAATATATCTGGGTTAAATTCCCAGTGTAAGGCCACATGGTAATGGCACCTACAGCATCTGAGAGCCAGCTTACCTGGGGATACCCCTGGCTTCCCCTATGGCACTTCTGGAGTAAGCAATCCCTCCTAATGCTGACCCATTTATGCCTCTCTATATACAATACACAAAATGGAAAGCTGCTCAATCAGATTGTAATGTCACTCAGGTGCTAAAAGGGGAGGGGTAATTCTGTGTAGGAAAAAAACTGTGTTCCCTAATGCACACCGAGTGAATAATATTACTACATAATAATAGTCAGATAATACGGAGATCTTAGTTGCGTATATCTGCAGATATAGGGTTAAGCCCCCAGGCCGATCGACAAGGCTTCTCCGTCACTGGGGGTCCCTAATACTGGGTATGGGCCTGGGGTGCAGGACCCCACGATGTCGGCACAGGTCGGCCACCCCAGGTCAGCACACAGGTGAGAATTAATAGGGGTTAATAAGAAGCACAGAAGTGCTATGTAAGTGGTGTGATTAAAATAATATATACAAAGTGATAGGAAAAATAATAAGTGTTAATAAAGTGTTAGGGTGTGCCGACCTGAAGCAGCCCAGCCATACCGACACAGGGGCCACCGCACCCCACACCCACCCCATAAATAATTACAAATATATCTGGGTTAAATTCCCAGTGTAAGGCCACATGGTAATGGCACCTACAGCATCTGAGAGCCAGCTTACCTGGGGATACCCCTGGCTTCCCCTATGGCACTTCTGGAGTCAGCAATCCCTCCTAATGCTGACCCATTTATGCCTCTCTATATACAATACACAAAATGGAAAGCTGCTCAATCAGATTGTAATGTCACTCAGGTGCTAAAAGGGGAGGGGTAATTCTGTGTAGGAAAAAAACTGTGTTCCCTAATGCACACCGAGTGAATAATATTACTACATAATAATAGTCAGATAATACGGAGATCTTAGTTGCGTATATCTGCAGATATAGGGTTAAGCCCCCAGGCTGATCGACAAGGCTTCTCCGTCACTGGGGGTCCCTAATACTAGGTATGGGCCTGGGGTGCAGGACCCCACGATGTTGGCACAGGTCGGCCACCCCAGGTCAGCACACAGGTGAGAATTAATAGGGGTTAATAAGAAGCACAGAAGTGCTATGTAAGTGGTGTGATTAAAATAATATATACAAAGTGATAGGAAAAATAATAAGTGTTAATAAAGTGTTAGGGTGTGCCGACCTGAAGCAGCCCAGCCATACCGACACAGGGGCCACCGCACCCCACACCCACCCCATAAATAATTACAAATATATCTGGGTTAAATTCCCAGTGTAAGGCCACATGGTAATGGCACCTACAGCATCTGAGAGCCAGCTTACCTGGGGATACCCCTGGCTTCCCCTATGGCACTTCTGGAGTCAGCAATCCCTCCTAATGCTGACCCATTTATGCCTCTCTATATACAATACACAAAATGGAAAGCTGCTCAATCAGATTGTAATGTCACTCAGGTGCTAAAAGGGGAGGGGTAATTCTGTGTAGGAAAAAAACTGTGTTCCCTAATGCACACCGAGTGAATAATATTACTACATAATAATAGTCAGATAATACGGAGATCTTAGTTGCGTATATCTGCAGATATAGGGTTAAGCCCCAGGCCGATCGACAAGGCTTCTCCGTCACTGGGGGTCCCTAATACTGGGTATGGGCCTGGGGTGCAGGACCCCACGATGTCGGCACAGGTCGGCCACCCCAGGTCAGCACACAGGTGAGAATTAATAGGGGTTAATAAGAAGCACAGAAGTGCTATGTAAGTGGTGTGATTAAAATAATATATACAAAGTGATAGGAAAAATAATAAGTGTTAATAAAGTGTTTGGGTGTGCCGACCTGAAGCAGCCTAGCCATACCGACACAGGGGCCACCGCACCCCACACCCACCCCATAAATAATTACAAATATATCTGGGTTAAATTCCCAGTGTAAGGCCACATGGTAATGGCACCTACAGCATCTGAGAGCCAGCTTAACTGGGGATACCCCTGGCTTCCCCTATGGCACTTCTGGAGTCAGCAATCCCTCCTAATGCTGACCCATTTATGCCTCTCTATATACAATACACAAAATGGAAAGCTGCTCAATCAGATTGTAATGTCACTCAGGTGCTAAAAGGGGAGGGGTAATTCTGTGTAGGAAAAAAACTGTGTTCCCTAATGCACACCGAGTGAATAATATTACTACATAATAATAGTCAGATAATACGGAGATCTTAGTTGCGTATATCTGCAGATATAGGGTTAAGCCCCCAGGCCGATCGACAAGGCTTCTCCGTCACTGGGGGTCCCTAATACTGGGTATGGGCCTGGGGTGCAGGACCCCACGATGTCGGCACAGGTCGGCCACCCCAGGTCAGCACACAGGTGAGAATTAATAGGGGTTAATAAGAAGCACAGAAGTGCTATGTAAGTGGTGTGATTAAAATAATATATACAAAGTGATAGGAAAAATAATAAGTGTTAATAAAGTGTTAGGGTGTGCCGACCTGAAGCAGCCCAGCCATACCGACACAGGGGCCACCGCACCCCACACCCACCCCATAAATAATTACAAATATATCTGGGTTAAATTCCCAGTGTAAGGCCACATGGTAATGGCACCTACAGCATCTGAGAGCCAGCTTACCTGGGGATACCCCTGGCTTCCCCTATGGCACTTCTGGAGTCAGCAATCCCTCCTAATGCTGACCCATTTATGCCTCTCTATATACAATACACAAAATGGAAAGCTGATCAATCAGATTGTAATGTCACTCAGGTGCTAAAAGGGGAGGGGTAATTCTGTGTAGGAAAAAAACTGTGTTCCCTAATGCACACCGAGTGAATAATATTACTACATAATAATAGTCAGATAATACGGAGATCTTAGTTGCGTATATCTGCAGATATAGGGTTAAGCCCCCAGGCTGATCGACAAGGCTTCTCCGTCACTGGGGGTCCCTAATACTAGGTATGGGCCTGGGGTGCAGGACCCCACGATGTTGGCACAGGTCGGCCACCCCAGGTCAGCACACAGGTGAGAATTAATAGGGGTTAATAAGAAGCACAGAAGTGCTATGTAAGTGGTGTGATTAAAATAATATATACAAAGTGATAGGAAAAATAATAAGTGTTAATAAAGTGTTAGGGTGTGCCGACCTGAAGCAGCCCAGCCATACCGACACAGGGGCCACCGCACCCCACACCCACCCCATAAATAATTACAAATATATCTGGGTTAAATTCCCAGTGTAAGGCCCCATGGTAATGGCACCTACAGCATCTGAGAGCCAGCTTACCTGGGGATACCCCTGGCTTCCCCTATGGCACTTCTGGAGTCAGCAATCCCTCCTAATGCTGACCCATTTATGCCTCTCTATATACAATACACAAAATGGAAAGCTGCTCAATCAGATTGTAATGTCACTCAGGTGCTAAAAGGGGAGGGGTAATTCTGTGTAGGAAAAAAACTGTGTTCCCTAATGCACACCGAGTGAATAATATTACTACATAATAATAGTCAGATAATACGGAGATCTTAGTTGCGTATATCTGCAGATATAGGGTTAAGCCCCCAGGCTGATCGACAAGGCTTCTCCGTCACTGGGGGTCCCTAATACTAGGTATGGGCCTGGGGTGCAGGACCCCACGATGTTGGCACAGGTCGGCCACCCCAGGTCAGCACACAGGTGAGAATTAATAGGGGTTAATAAGAAGCACAGAAGTGCTATGTAAGTGGTGTGATTAAAATAATATATACAAAGTGATAGGAAAAATAATAAGTGTTAATAAAGTGTTAGGGTGTGCCGACCTGAAGCAGCCCAGCCATACCGACACAGGGGCCACCGCACCCCACACCCACCCCATAAATAATTACAAATATATCTGGGTTAAATTCCCAGTGTAAGGCCACATGGTAATGGCACCTACAGCATCTGAGAGCCAGCTTACCTGGGGATACCCCTGGCTTCCCCTATGGCACTTCTGGAGTCAGCAATCCCTCCTAATGCTGACCCATTTATGCCTCTCTATATACAATACACAAAATGGAAAGCTGCTCAATCAGATTGTAATGTCACTCAGGTGCTAAAAGGGGAGGGGTAATTCTGTGTAGGAAAAAAACTGTGTTCCCTAATGCACACCGAGTGAATAATATTACTACATAATAATAGTCAGATAATACGGAGATCTTAGTTGCGTATATCTGCAGATATAGGGTTAAGCCCCCAGGCCGATCGACAAGGCTTCTCCGTCACTGGGGGTCCCTAATACTGGGTATGGGCCTGGGGTGCAGGACCCCACGATGTCGGCACAGGTCGGCCACCCCAGGTCAGCACACAGGTGAGAATTAATAGGGGTTAATAAGAAGCACAGAAGTGCTATGTAAGTGGTGTGATTAAAATAATATATACAAAGTGATAGGAAAAATAATAAGTGTTAATAAAGTGTTTGGGTGTGCCGACCTGAAGCAGCCTAGCCATACCGACACAGGGGCCACCGCACCCCACACCCACCCCATAAATAATTACAAATATATCTGGGTTAAATTCCCAGTGTAAGGCCACATGGTAATGGCACCTACAGCATCTGAGAGCCAGCTTAACTGGGGATACCCCTGGCTTCCCCTATGGCACTTCTGGAGTCAGCAATCCCTCCTAATGCTGACCCATTTATGCCTCTCTATATACAATACACAAAATGGAAAGCTGCTCAATCAGATTGTAATGTCACTCAGGTGCTAAAAGGGGAGGGGTAATTCTGTGTAGGAAAAAAACTGTGTTCCCTAATGCACACCGAGTGAATAATATTACTACATAATAATAGTCAGATAATACGGAGATCTTAGTTGCGTATATCTGCAGATATAGGGTTAAGCCCCCAGGCAGATCGACAAGGCTTCTCCGTCACTGGGGGTCCCTAATACTGGGTATGGGCCTGGGGTGCAGGACCCCACGATGTCGGCACAGGTCGGCCACCCCAGGTCAGCACACAGGTGAGAATTAATAGGGGTTAATAAGAAGCACAGAAGTGCTATGTAAGTGGTGTGATTAAAATAATATATACAAAGTGATAGGAAAAATAATAAGTGTTAATAAAGTGTTAGGGTGTGCCGACCTGAAGCAGCCCAGCCATACCGACACAGGGGCCACCGCACCCCACACCCACCCCATAAATAATTACAAATATATCTGGGTTAAATTCCCAGTGTAAGGCCACATGGTAATGGCACCTACAGCATCTGAGAGCCAGCTTACCTGGGGATACCCCTGGCTTCCCCTATGGCACTTCTGGAGTCAGCAATCCCTCCTAATGCTGACCCATTTATGCCTCTCTATATACAATACACAAAATGGAAAGCTGATCAATCAGATTGTAATGTCACTCAGGTGCTAAAAGGGGAGGGGTAATTCTGTGTAGGAAAAAAACTGTGTTCCCTAATGCACACCGAGTGAATAATATTACTACATAATAATAGTCAGATAATACGGAGATCTTAGTTGCGTATATCTGCAGATATAGGGTTAAGCCCCCAGGCTGATCGACAAGGCTTCTCCGTCACTGGGGGTCCCTAATACTAGGTATGGGCCTGGGGTGCAGGACCCCACGATGTTGGCACAGGTCGGCCACCCCAGGTCAGCACACAGGTGAGAATTAATAGGGGTTAATAAGAAGCACAGAAGTGCTATGTAAGTGGTGTGATTAAAATAATATATACAAAGTGATAGGAAAAATAATAAGTGTTAATAAAGTGTTAGGGTGTGCCGACCTGAAGCAGCCCAGCCATACCGACACAGGGGCCACCGCACCCCACACCCACCCCATAAATAATTACAAATATATCTGGGTTAAATTCCCAGTGTAAGGCCACATGGTAATGGCACCTACAGCATCTGAGAGCCAGCTTACCTGGGGATACCCCTGGCTTCCCCTATGGCACTTCTGGAGTCAGCAATCCCTCCTAATGCTGACCCATTTATGCCTCTCTATATACAATACACAAAATGGAAAGCTGCTCAATCAGATTGTAATGTCACTCAGGTGCTAAAAGGGGAGGGGTAATTCTGTGTAGGAAAAAAACTGTGTTCCCTAATGCACACCGAGTGAATAATATTACTACATAATAATAGTCAGATAATACGGAGATCTTAGTTGCGTATATCTGCAGATATAGGGTTAAGCCCCAGGCCGATCGACAAGGCTTCTCCGTCACTGGGGGTCCCTAATACTAGGTATGGGCCTGGGGTGCAGGACCCCACGATGTCGGCACAGGTCGGCCACCCCAGGTCAGCACACAGGTGAGAATTAATAGGGGTTAATAAAAAGCACAGAAGTGCTATGTAAGTGGTGTGATTAAAATAATATATACAAAGTGATAGGAAAAATAATAAGTGTTAATAAAGTGTTAGGGTGTGCCGACCTGAAGCAGCCCAGCCATACCGACACAGGGGCCACCGCACCCCACACCCACCCCATAAATAATTACAAATATATCTGGGTTAAATTCCCAGTGTAAGGCCACATGGTAATGGCACCTACAGCATCTGAGAGCCAGCTTACCTGGGGATACCCCTGGCTTCCCCTATGGCACTTCTGGAGTCAGCAATCCCTCCTAATGCTGACCCATTTATGCCTCTCTATATACAATACACAAAATGGAAAGCCATGTGGCCTTACACTTACACTTACACTTACACTTACCATGTGGCCTTACACTGGGAATTTAACCCAGATATATTTGTATTTATTTATGGGGTGGGTGTGGGGTGCGGTGGCCCCTGTGTCGGTATGGCTGGGCTGCTTCAGGTCGGCACACCCTAACACTTTATTAACACTTATTATTTTTCCTATCACTTTGTATTTATTATTTTAATCACACCACTTACATAGCACTTCTGTGCTTCTTATTAACCCCTATTAATTCTCACCTGTGTGCTGACCTGGGGTGGCTGACCTGTGCCGACATCGTGGGGTCCTGCACCCCAGGCCCATACCCAGTATTAGGGACCCCCAGTGACGGAGAAGCCTTGTCGATCGGCCTGGGGGCTTAACCCTATATCTGCAGATATACGCAACTAAGATCTCCGTATTATCTGACTATTATTATGTGTAATATTATTCACTCGGTGTGCATTAGGGAACACAGTTTTTTTCCTACACAGAATTACCCCTCCCCTTTTAGCACCTGAGTGACATTACAATCTGATTGAGCAGCTTTCCATTTTGTGTATTGTATATAGAGAGGCATAAATGGGTCAGCATTAGGAGGGATTGCTTACTCCAGAAGTGCCATAGGGGAAGCCAGGGGTATCCCCAGGTAAGCTGGCTCTCAGATGCTGTAGGTGCCATTACCATGTGGCCTTACACTGGGAATTTAACCCAGATATATTTGTAATTATTTATGGGGTGGGTGTGGGGTGCGGTGGCCCCTGTGTCGGTATGGCTGGGCTGCTTCAGGTCGGCACACCCTAACACTTTATTAACACTTATTATTTTTCCTATCACTTTGTATATATTATTTTAATCACACCACTTACATAGCACTTCTGTGCTTCTTATTAACCCCTATTAATTCTCACCTGTGTGCTGACCAGGGGTGGCCGACCTGTGCCGACATCGTGGGGTCCTGCACCCCAGGCCCATACCTAGTATTAGGGACCCCCAGTGACGGAGAAGCCTTGTCGATCGGCCTGGGGGCTTAACCCTATATCTGCAGATATACGCAACTAAGATCTCCGTATTATCTGACTATTATTATGTAGTAATATTATTCACTCGGTGTGCATTAGGGAACACAGTTTTTTTCCTACACAGAATTACCCCTCCCCTTTTAGCACCTGAGTGACATTACAATCTGATTGAGCAGCTTTCCATTTTGTGAATTCCATCAATGTCGTCTGCTAAGGCCGATGCCCAATGTCATAGAGGGCATGTAAAATCCAAGAAGCAAAAATTAATAATCAGAAAAAGAAAAAAAAAATGATCTGATGAGAAACGTAAAATTGGCAATATGCCATTCACGACACGAAGTGGCAAGGAAAGGCTAAGGCCTTAGCCTATGTACACATGTAACATGACTGGTGGCTCAGCTTCTCATGAGGATGGAAGCACTCCTCCCTCTTGAAAAATAAAAACAATAAGCTTTTTAAAGCACAGGAAAAAACAACTGTGCGTTCAGAGATATCACAAATCCCCAAGGAGAGTCCAAGTGTGTCTGCGGTTGCGATGTCTAGGCCTGACCTTCCCAAGACTGTATGGAAAGAGGAGGCTCCTACCACCATTTGCATGCCCCCTGCAAGTGCTGGGAGGAGCACAGCCAGTCCAGTTGCTGATATTGAGATTAAGGATGTCACTGTAGACGTATAGCAGGATGAGGAGGATATTGGTGTAGCTGGCGCTGAGGAGGTTGACGATGAGGATTCTCATGGTGATGTGGTTTGTTTGAATAAGGCACTAGTGGAGAAAAAAAAAAGCCACCTCTCAGTGTGGAATTATTTCTCCACAAATCTGGACAATAGGTGTCAAGTCATGTGTTGCCTTCGTCAATCTGTAATACGTAGGGGTAAGGACGTTAACCACCTAGGAACATCCTCCCTAATTCGTCACCTGCAGCGCATTCATCAGAAGTCATTGTCAAGTTCAGAAACTTTGAATAAGAGCGTAAGCAGTTCACTGACATCTAAATCCCTTTTACCTCTTGTACCCAAGATCCTGCAAACCACACCACCAACTCCCTCAACGTCAATTTCCTCCTTAGTCAGGAGCATAAGTAGTCCTGCAGGCCATGTCACTTGAATGACTAACGCGTCCTCTCCTAACTGGGATTCATCCGGAGATCCTTGAGTGGTATGCCTACTGCTGCTGCCGCTGCTGTTGTTGCTGCTGGGAGTTGATCGTCATCCCAGAGGGGAAGTCGGAAGACCACTTGTACTACTTCAATTAAGCAATTGACTGTCCAACAGTCCTTTGCAAGGAAGATGAAATATGACAGCAGTCACCCTGTTGCAAAGCGGATTCCTGAGGCCGTAACAACTATGCTGGTGTTAGACGTGCATCCGGTATCCTCCATTAGTGCAGAGGGATTTAGACAGTTGATGGACGTACTGTGTCCCCGGTACCAAATCTAGATTCCACTTCACTATGCAAGCGGTTCCCAGACTGTACAGGGACATTAAGAAAAGTTTCCTCAGTGTCCTGAGAAATGCGGTTGTACCCATTGTACACTTAACCATGGACATGTGGACCAGTGGAGCAGGGCAAACTTAGGACTACATGACTGTGACATCCCACTGGGTAGATGTATTGCGTCATGCAGCAACAACAGCAGCGGCACCAGTAGCAGCATCTCACAAAAGCCAACTCGTTACCAGGCAGGCTATGCTGTGTATCACCGGTTTCCGTAAGAGGCACACCGCTGACAACCTTTTTAGGAAACTGAGGGATATCATTGCACAATGGCTTACCCCACTTACACTCTACAGGGGATTTGTGATATCTGACAATGCCACCAATATTGTACGTGCATTACATCTGGGCAAATTCCAGCACGTCCCATGTTTTGCACATACAATTAATTTGGTGGTGCAGAATTTTTTGAAAAATGACAATGGCGTGCAGGAGATGCTGTTAGTGGCCCGAAAAATGGCAGGCCACTTTTGACATTTAGTGACTGCGTGCCGAAGACTGGAGCACCAGCAAACACTCCTGAACCTGCCCTGCCATCACCTGAAGCAAGAGGGGTAACAATGTGGAATTCAACACTCTATATGCTTCAGAGGACGGAGGAGCAACAAAAAGCCATTTAAGCCTACGATATAGGTAAAGGAGGGGGAATGTACCTAACTCAAACGCAGTGGAGAATGATTTCCGTGTTGTGCAAGGTTCTCCAACCCTTCGAACTTGCCACACGTGAAGTCAGTTCAGTTCAGACATTGTCAACTTGAGTCAGGTCATTCCCCTCATCACGGCTTTTGCAGAAGCAGCTTGAGAAATTGAAGAAGTAGCTAAGATGGAGCGATTCCGCTAAGTATGTGGGACTTGTGGATGGAGCCCTTCATTCACTTTGCCAGGATTCAAGGGTGGTCAATGTTGAAATCAGAGCACTACATTTTGGCCACCGTGCTCGATCCTAGGTTTAAAGCCTATGTTTTATCTCTCTTACTGGCAGACAGAAGTCTGTGGAGGTGCAAAGATCTGCAGGTGAGAAAATTGTCAGCTCAAGCAGAACGTGACCCGTCAACAGCTCTTCCTTCATTTTCTCCTGCAACTTGGACTGCGAGGAAAAGGATAACATTTCCTAGCCCAACCGCTGATGGTGATGCAGGGCAGTCAGGAGCAAGTGTTGACATCTGGTCTGGACTGAAGGAGATGCCAATAATTACTGACATGTCTACTGTCACTAGATTTGATCCTGACACAATTGAAAGAATTGTTGAGGATTATATCGGTGACAGCATCCAAGTGGGCATGTCAGACAGTCCGTATGTATACTGGCAGGAAAAAGAAGCAATTTGCCAAACCCCCCCCCCTCCAGTGTGTACCTTGTCAGCGATCGGCATAGGAGGTTACTTCCACAAAATGTGGAAAAGATGTTGTTCATCAAAATGAATTATAAATTCCTCCAGGAATACCTTTACCAACAATTGCCTCCAGAAAGTACACAGGGACCTGTGATGGTGGATTCCAGTGGGGAATGAATTAATACTCTGTGAGGATGAGGATGTACACACTGAAAGGGTGAGGAATCAGAGGATGAGGATGAGGACAACATTTTGCCTCTGTGTAGAGCCAGTTTGCGCAAGGAGAGATTAATTGCTTCTTTTTTGGTGGGGGGATTAATTGCTTCTTTTTTTTGTGGGGGGCCAAACAAACCAATCATTTCAGCCACAGTCGTGTGGCAGACCCTGTCGCTGAAATGAATGGTTTGTTAGAGTGTGCATGTCCTGTTTATACAACATAAGGATGGGTGGAAGGGCCCAAGCACAATTCCATCTTGCACCTCTTTTTTTCTTTGCATGATGTTCTCTGTGGGGCCTAGTTTTTAAAACTGCCATCCTGTCACTGCAGTGCCACTCCTAGATGGGCCTGGTGTTTGTGCCGCCCACTTGTGTTGCTTAGCTTAGTCGTCCAGCGACCTTGGTACAACCTTTTGGCCTAAAAACAATATTGTGAGGTGTTCAGAATAGACTGGAAATTTGTGAAAATTAATGTAATTGAGGTTAATAATACTGTAGGATCAAAATTACCTCCAAATTCTGTGATTTTAGCTGTTTTTATGTTTCTTTAAAAAATCATTCAGATCCAAAACCAAAACCCGAAAGGGTAGTTTTAACAAAACCAATCCAGATCCAAAACACGAGCGGAGAGCCAGATCCAAAACCAAAACACGAAAAGTATCCGCCGCACATCTCTAGACTAGGGATCCGGTCTCTAGGTCAACAAGACTTAGGTCGATAATATCTAGGTCGACCACTATTGGTCGACAGTAAGTAGGTCAACATGATTTCTAGGTCGACAGGGACTCTAGGTCAACATGTACTAGGTCGACATGACAAAGGGTCGACATGAGTTTTTCACATTTGTTTTCTTCATTTTTTTAACTTTTTCATACTTTACGATCCATGTGGACTACAATTGGGAACGGTAACCTGCCCGAAGCATGACGAGCAAAGCCAGCCATACGAGGGGATACGGTGCACTAATTGGGGTTTCCGGCCACTCTACGAAGTAAATGACACGAACATGTCGACCTTTTTTCATGTCGACCTAGAGTCCCCGTCGACCTAGAAACCATGTCGACTGAAAGGATTGCCCCTATATTCTTTAACCCTCGATGTGATGGCCTCTCAGACGTCCGTGAGTGTAAACCTTTAGCCACAAGTTACATGCACAACACAAGCAGTAAAGATTCACACTGCTTTATTATGAGGTTAACAAAAGTATAAAAGACAATGCATATGGGTGTAACTGACATGTTGTTACACTCTCATTGGCTCGTTAGTAGTTACCAGGCAGAATTGATAAGGCGGATGTCCATATATGGGTTTTCTACAAGTTTCTCAAAACATTTATCAGAGTCTGTAACACAGGATACTTGGTAACACACAGAAGTATAAAATAACAGGTTTGATCTGGTATGGGACTGCCCTTGAAAACCAGGCTCATACAAGCCTGGTATTTGTATGAGCAGACAAAGGTATCCAGCACAGGGTAGCACGCATCTATGCAAACACATAACAGTTCTTATAGCATGTTTTAACCCTTCATTAGGGAAGTAGAAATATTCACTTTTACACTGTAACTATTATAAGGAAATTGATCATATAAAAAGTAATATTTACAAAGCACAGAAGAGTTAACCCTTCAATCCCCTCTTAGAATCATGATTATTATATAACATGATTCTTGAGTGAGGCTCCTTTCTTGTTCCTCCAGTTCTTGAGATATTGGACATAATCGTCGGGTCCCTTACTATCAGAGGAGGTGACAGGACTGGTGGTTATATCATAGTACATCAGGGCCTCATCAATGCCTTTGGAGGTAAATTTCTTTCCACAGGGAATTACACAATAAACTATAATGCCTACAAGAATTAAAGTTACAAGTATGAATATGCTTATTTGCACAAGAGCCTGTTTCCAATTTTCAAACCACCCAAAATATTGGCTCCATGGGTTATCAATACCTGAATTTTTCTTAAGTTCTATGGATAAGGTTTCTAACTTGTTTATGGCTAAAGTAACCTTACCATTGGGACCAGTGTTGTCAGGAATATATGTACAACAGCCTTCCACCTTACTAATGTAAACACATGTACCGCCTTTTTCTGCTAGGATCATGTCAAGGGCCATTCTATTTTGGAATGTCATTTGGGAAGTGGCTTTTAGCTGTTCAGCTATACCTTTAAGAGCATCTTTGGTATCATTAACAAATCTTTGTTGATTATAATATATATAATTAATCCAGGCTACGTTTTTATTTACAGTTACTATAGGAAACAATGACTCAAAACCCGCAGCCACCTCATCTCTAGCTTTGAACTCATTTGGAACACCTCTTGGGACCCCTATAGCATCAATGTATACGTGGGGGTCAAAGCTACCTCCTGGGAGTGCTCTTTTCTTTCGATTAGCAGGAGTATTAGAGGGAGGAGTGGGGTCATCGGTGATCATTAGGAGTGGCATTATGACTTTGGCCAGGGCACACTCACCATACCATGGTGTGTCTAATTTAATTCTAAGCTTCATATCCCCACATATGTAATAAATGTCGCCTAATGATCTAGTTTGGTTGACTAAAACAGTTGTTCTTTTATTTGCACAATACCCTGGTGGGAAGGTTTTTAAATTTCTCCCTGTGGTGGTGTTAGATGTATAACAGGTATAGTTTCCAGGATATATGGTTATGGTGCTTCCTGGGTTGGGATTTTTTGACAATATGGGATATTCCCTTTTCCACATTTCGCACTGACTGTCATTTGTTTTGGTGTCATTAAAAAGGCTGAAAAAACAATTTTCCTGTTCTAGGGGTATATTAAGGGGCACTGTACCTAGGTGGGGCCTAGATTTGCCACAGACATAACAGTTGCTTTTATTGTGTTTGTTAGCACTATACTTCATCCATTCCAACCAAAAATTAATGTCAGAGAAACCAGTTTCAATAGCTAGGGTGTCTTCAAAGGTAGGGTTAGTAATAGCCACCATATCTTTAGAAGTGGCAATATGGGGCTTTAAAGGTTTGTTTTGGGGAGCAATTTTAGGCTGGTATTTTGGGTTTTTATACATGTCCCACAAATAAAACATTTGCCTTGCACTATAGTACCCTGCTTGCCACCATATACCAAGTACATAAGTCTCATTGTCGCTTCTGCTAGGGTTCACTATGTTTAGTCTAAACCTGTATGAATTTGGGCCTTCATCCATCTTATGAATGGATAGTCTAGAAAGTAGGGGTACTCCATATTTGCTCCATCTATTTTTTGCAAATGATGGGCCATATTTCCAATCTGCTCCTGTATTCCACCCCACAGATTCCCAGTAATCACAGTTGGATCCATGATAGGATATTTCCATCCACCATTCATCAGTGACACAAATGTACATTGTCTCAGACATCCCTGATTTTCTTTTCTGCTGTATGAAATGTTTGTTGTCAGCAAGTTTAGGGAACATGAAATAATCAAGGATGTATGTGGCTACGTGTGTATTGGAGGAATTGTACCACAAGGTGGGGACCCCATCTGTTTGTGTGATGTCGACTTCACATATTGTGAGGTGAATGAGGGCCAGTAGGGCTATCGAGATAGTCCCCAGGATAGAGATAGGGGGCAGGTTCTTCATCGTTTTCTGTTCTTCTGTCTTCGCTAGGTGGGAGGTCAGGGCTGTCTGCCCCGGTTCGTACCTCACTGGAATCACTTGCTTCCCTCTCTAGGTCTGGTCTAGGAACCTTTTTTACTCGGGATGCATGGATCCAGGTAGGACTTTCCTCTGTCAGGACTGCTGTTCGGGTAACTGCTACGACCTCTGTCTCTGGACCATAGGTGAAGTCTCCTGGGCTCTTGTTCCTGGGGAGCACCTTCACCACGACTCTGTCTCTGACTTTAAAGGGGTGTGTAGGTTCCTGTGGATTCAAAGGGTTTTTACAAACAACCTCATGTTCAATTTCATTCAGTTTTGCTATCAGGGACCTGACATACTCTTCTCTGATGAGTTCTAGATCTCCTTCCTGTATTACTAGTGGTTTCTTAGCCCAGGGTGTAGGAAAAGGGTCTACCCATTAGTATTTCAAAGGGTGAGTATCCTAGAGTTTTCTGTGGGGTATTCAAGATGCTAGTGTTTAGCTTTATTAGGGTTGTTCCTGAGGCAAGTGATGCATCTGCTAACATACTGGTCCACAAGTGATTCGGCATTAGTAACATAAAAATCATTGGTTAGTAGGAGGAGTGTTGTGGCTTCACCACGGTGACCAACACCACGGCACTGGGCAACGAGCAAAGGGGCACTGGACTGGGGTATACAGGGTTTCCCCTCTTTGCAGATTAATCCTGATTTAGGATTTTTTCTGCAGAATTGGGTAAGTCCAGTCGGAGAGATCAGTATTAGTCGCAGCAGCTTGAAGTTGAGTGAGCAGATGGACGTTGTCAAGGGAGGGACATGCTCTAGTGAGTGCAATGAGTTCTGCAGCTTGCGCGGACTGATAAGGTATTGGCAGGGTTTCCAACACAGTGTCAGGGAGGGTGACAATGGCATAGCCAGCCTGGTATGTATTGTCATTGGGCCTACTACAGGAGCCGTCAACAAAAACTATGTCTGCGCCTGGTATGGGAACGGGAGACATGTCAAGTCTGGGAGAAGTTTCAGCTTCAATGGAAGCAGCACAGTCATGTAGGTCGGGTGGTTCATCCTCGGGACCTTTCAAGCCTAAAAGGGCATTGAGAATGGGTGCAGGGCCAGAAGAACTAGCAGTGTACTTGATGGTAAGGGTAGGGTTACTCAAAAGGAGTACTTCATATCCACTAAGGCGTTGTGCTGACATGTGCTGTGTGTGCAAGCCTTTAAGTATTGCCAGGACATCATGTGTGGTGTGGAGTACTGTGATGTGGCCTAAAGTGAGGGTAGTGGCCATTCCTGCAACCATTGCACAGGCTGCCAAAGCCCTGAGGCAGGCAGGCATACCTTGCACAGACACTGGCATGACTTTGGAAAAAAAATGCCACGGGGCGCAACTTCCCTCCATGAAACTGTGTGAGCACCCCCGCCATGGTTTTACAATTGTCCCTTGCATATAGATGGAAAGGTAGTACATAATTGGGGAGGCCAAGTGCCGGACTTTTCATCAACATACATTTTAAACTTTCATATGCAGTTAACATTTCTTGTGACCATTGTACAGTTTTAGGTTTGTCCTTCAGTGTGGCTTGTCTCAAAATGTTATCATAATAGGAGCAATCAGAAATCCACTGTCTGCAGTAATTTACCATACCCAGGAAGGACAGTAGTTCCTTCTGGGTAGTTGGGGTGACCAGGCCCAATACAGACTGTATGCGTTGTGGACTGATTTTCCTCTCTCCCTGAGTGAGCACAAAACCTAAGTAATCAACATGCTTTTTACACCATTGCATTTTTATTTTGGACACCTTGTGTCCACATTCACAAAGCCAGTTTAGTAATGAAACACTATCCTCTCGGCAGGCCTCCTCAGTTTTACTACAGAGCAGCAGATCATCTGCATACTGTAGCAGGACTGAACCATGGTGAGGTTGCCAGGGCCCCAATGTGGCCTGGAGACAACAGGTGCGTCAATAATCTGCACCAGGTAAGTTGTTTACCCTCAAAAGAAAAGGCAAAAAGTAATTGTGTCTGTGAATCTACATGTATGCTGAAAAAGGCATTCTTCAAATCAATTACAGAGAAGAACGCAGCATCTGCAGGGATTGCAGAAATGAGTGAGTTTACATCTGGAACAATTGGTGCAATTGGGACAATTAGCTGATTGATCGCTCTGAGATTCTGTACAAATCTTATACTGCCATCAGCTTTGGCAACAGGGTTCACAGGAGTACAGTATGGTGATACAATATGTCTGAGAATACCCTGTTGTAAGAATTGCTGTATCATGGGGCGGAGACCTTCTATCTTTTCTGGTGAGAGGGGATACTGCATAGGTCAGAACACAAAACACTGGTTGTTGCACCGCTGTCCACTAAAAAGGGAATTTTACTTCCATTTATAATAAGTGGCAGCAGAGGTGAATCTTTACTATGACGGGTGAGTTGAATAAAGGCTGGGGTACCCTCCTCCGGGCCCCGTCAGTGCGCGGGGTCTTGGAATCTTCCCTGACTGCGGGGTTGGTTCTGTCTGTCAAAGCGTCTGGAGTTCTGATAGTTATGAGTGAGTGCAGGTTTCTTTACATCAAAACATCCTGCAGCCTCTTTCTCATATAAATGTTTTTCTTTTAAAATCTATCGTACTATCAGAAATCCAGGAAGAGACGTTTTGCTTAACAGAAACTATGACAGAAGGTAGAAGGTTGTTAATGAAGGTGGAAATGAGTAAGCTTTCTGAGTTAAGCAAAGGTAAGCCAGCGTCATCTGTCCAGCAGTCCTTAAACCTTTTCCAAAACTCAGTAACAGACTCCGAAGGTTTCTGTTTACAAGCTACAGCGACAGGCAAAAAAGCACAGGCAAAGGAGCACGGGTTTTAAAGACTTCCTTCATATGTGTATAGCTGCGTCCTTTGCAAGCTTTGCGCAAATAAGATATACAGCCATCGAGGGTAATAGTGGGCTTGGGACAGTGTTTTACTATTATCTAAACTCTGGGCTACTGGTGCGTTAGGGATAGAGCTAGTGGACGCACCCTCCAGCAGTGGAGTTGGAGGCGATCCCATCTGGTGTGAAAGGGTTACTGCTGCCAAGAGATCTGTGTCCTCAAGCGCAGGATACATTGGAATGCAAGGGGGAGGCAGAGGGTTTTCAAAGATTTACAGTTTTTTCACTTCTTCGCTTCTGTGCTGTTGGGAACTGACATTTTTTTTAATCCTCCATATAGAAAAGGTAATTACTGCCTTCCCGTAGGAATGGGTCCTGTCCTGCTTTCTCTGTCCATCCCGCTAAATTATCCACCCATGGGTTAACTAAGTAATACTCTGAGGTAGAGTTGCGGGCGACATACATCTTGCATGTCTCACCAGGGAGGGGCGGGGGATATGTAGTTTTTTTTACTCTGACTAGAGCCCATTGTCAGACAGTAATATAAATCAACAGTACAACTTTAAAAGAAAATATCTAAAATTTACGACACTCTACTATACATGCATCAGCTAACCAGTTAATTAGTCATTGACAATATCACAATATTATCTGTATAGTGAGAACATGAAATCTTTTGACGTGTACGATACTTACCATTCGTACAAGATGTCAGAAAAATACAGCGTTTTAAACAGGAAGCAGGAAAAGTGTTTGAGTAAAGATATCTGGCAGACGAAAACTTACCAGCCGTCTGGACCAAATATAAGAACTTATCTCACTACAAACATACAAGAATATATAGACGATCAAATCGAGGTATTCTCTACGTTACGTATAGACTCCCAGGTCTATTTTTAAGTATCCCAGATACTAACGTCACGTTATGTATAGACTCCCAGGTCTATTTTAAGTATCCCAGATACTAACGTCTTTGGAGAATTGCGCTTGGACCCCTGGTCCCTTCTCAGACGTATCTTTAAGTCCCAGACATTAAAGATGTTTGGTCACGTGTTCCCAGAACACTGACACGGATTCAGCTTCAGTGTATGACCGCAATCCCGTATGGCAAAGACAGACAATAAATTCTCTATCTTACCATCTGGGGTTGATCACTGAATCGCGGACGTAGCCCCCACTTGAAAGGATTGCCCCTATATTCTTTAACCCTCGATGTGATGGCCTCTCAGACGTCCGTGAGTGTAAACCTTTAGCCACAAGTTACATGCACAACACAAGCAGTAAAGATTCACACTGCTTTATTATGAGGTTAACAAAAGTATAAAAGACAATGCATATGGGTGTAACTGACATGTTGTTACACTCTCATTGGCTCGTTAGTAGTAACCAGGCAGAATTGATAAGGCGGATGTCCATATATGGGTTTTCTACAAGTTTCTCAAAACATTTATCAGAGTCTGTAACACAGGATACTTGGTAACACACAGAAGTATAAAATAACAGGTTTGATCTGGTATGGGACTGCCCTTGAAAACCAGGCTCATACAAGCCTGGTATTTGTATGAGCAGACAAAGGTATCCAGCACAGGGTAGCACGCATCTATGCAAACACATAACAGTTCATATAGCATGTTTTAACCCTTCATTAGGGAAGTAGAAATATTCACTTTTACACTGTAACTATTATAAGGAAATTGATCATATAAAAAGTAATATTTACAAAGCACAGAAGAGTTAACCCTTCATCGACCTACTTAATGTCGACCAACAGTGGTCGACCTAGATCCTGTCGACCTAAGTCTAGTCTATCTAACATACCACACCCCTCTAGTAGATAGTATGTGTACACCTATAAATGTGATGTTTTCTTGTAACACAGTTGTACTAAAAGCCAAATCTGAATGTTTACATCCGCTGCGCATGCACCACATACTTGCCTACCCTCCCAGAAGTTACAGGAGATGTATGATTTTTCAGGTAGCCCCCCCCCCTCCCAAAAGAGTAGGAGGCTCTCCGCATCCTACCCACATCCTAGTGAAGCGGGCATGATGGGTAGACAATCACCGGGAATAGCTGCGCCTTGTAGAGGAGAAGGGGCTAACTGATACGAATTGCAGAATTTTAGTCCTACCCACTCCCCACGGATCTGTGAATCGTGACAGCCTAATCACGCTTCCCTGAAGTGCCCAGCAGTGTCTCCTCTCCAGGCTTCTCACATGGAGACACACAAAAGGTAGGTAAGTATGATATACCAGCCAATCAGCCTGCTCACACATGCTCATAACTAGGGAAACTTTCCTGGGGATAAAGCATTATTTTTAAATTCTTACTGATGGCTTTTAATAATAAATAGACCCCCTATATGTGAACAACACTATTGAATAAAATGGAAACCTATGTTTTCTTTTACACTTCCTGTTGTAAATATGCAAAGAATAATTCAAGGTGAGCATTCGTTTCTGTTTTATATTTCAGTATTTTGTGCAACCATGTGAGCACATTAATAGTCTACATAAACATTAAACAAGAGTGTAAATTACAATATTTTTTTTACCAAACATGATGTATCTTAAATATTATTCATCAATGACATATTAATAGAAAGCTTTATGCGCTATTTACACTGCTGAGTAAAGTGTCTGTTCTTTAAAAGAGCACAATTTGAACAATTGCAGAGCAAGCTCTTAACGGGAAATATCTTTTATCAATAATGAAACGTTCTTATTTAATACAAATATGGCAGACAGCCAAACAACCTCTTTAAGTTAGTGGAATGACTTTAGACTAATTTAAGATGTCCCCTATAAATTTCCTTTGTGGTCCAATGCTGCTTGAGTCCTGTGTTGTTGACTGCACATAACTTTTCCTTCATTGTCAGGTTTCGGTTAGGAATTATTGCCAATAAAATGACAGGAATATGAAACAGGGATTATCATAAAAATAAAATGTCAGAAATCTTCCAACTGATTTGTTTTTATCCTGATTGTAATGGTATAGAATTTAAGTGCTTCAGAAAAAAACAAGGATTAATGCACAAATGATAGAAAATCATTTTAGCTCTTTGCTGCAGAAGCATATTTCATGGTTACTTAGAATTTTTCTATTTTTACACTTTATCTCACTTTTCTAAAGCATAAAATACAAGGACAATTCAATGAGCCTCAGTTATACCCCTTACTGATTGAACAGTATCCGGGATTTTGTACATAAGACCAACCCAGGTATGACCCGGCTGAGACCCCTTCCAGACTGGCGGCTGGAGCCGGCTTATTGCCAGGTCGGAAATGTCACTGCATACAGGTACCGCGCTGGCATTTGGAGATTCAAGCGCCAATTGGAGTTCCCAAACTGGCAGCCAATGGGGAATGTCCGCCGGTCCGCGCCAGATTTAGAATGATAGGCAGACTGGACGCAGGGGGAGGGCTTCACAATCAGAGCCGCACTGAAGGACACAGTGACAGTAGCCGTTGCTGCTGCCCACAGCCGCCTCCTCCGTACCGCCGCTGCTAACCAGAGCCTCCGCCACCGCTGCAGCTGCCCACAGCCGCCGCCTCCTCTGTACCGCTGCCGACGACCACAACCTTCTCCACACTGCCACTGCAGCTGCCTACAGCCACCGCCTCCATACCACCGCTGCAGACCACAGCCTCCTTTACACCGCGGCCCATTAGGTAATCTTAACCTGCTCTCTACTGTATGTCCTTCCTGTCCCTCTCTCTGTAACTCTCCCTGTCCCTGCTGTTACTCTCCCTGTCCCTCTGTCATCTCTCTGTGTCACTGCTGTTACTCTCTCTGTCTCTGCTGTCACTCTCCCTGTCCTTATATCACTATCTCTGTCCCTCTGTCATCTCCCTGTCCCAGATGTCCCTATGCCCTTGCTGTCACTCTCTCTGTCCCTGTATTTTGGCTCATTCCATGTGGTGCAATGTGAATTTTTGCTCATCCCGTGCGGTGTAAAGTGAATTTTGGCTCATTCCATGTGGTGTAATGTGAATTTTGGCTCATTCCATGTGATGTAAGGTGAATTTTGGCTCATTCCGAGCGGTGTAAAGTGAATTTTGGCTCATTCCATGTGGTGTAATGTGAAATTTGGTTCATTCCGTGCGGTGTAATGTGAATTTTGGCTCATTTCGTGTAGCGTAATGAGAATTTTGGCTCATACTGTGTGGCGTAATGAGAAAGGGGCACCAGTACTAGATAGTATTAGGGGTCCTACTATTGTGATGCATAATGTGTATAAGGGGTATACAGTGTGGTACAGTACACTTAAGGACACAACCCCTTTTGAGAGGCCACGTCCCTTTTTCCAAGGCGCGCATAATTACAGCCTTCACTTGTCCATACCCCCACTTCAAAATTTCCACTTCGATTACTGGTATACTGTATATGATTTGGCTGTGAGTTTTGACTATAACAATGATTACAATATCACAAAGATAATATTGTATGCATAATACAAATATGATATTTATATTGTAAGTTAAAAATACTGTAGTGCATCTTCTTTGTTTTATTCTAATCATTTTTATACTCAAAACTCTGGCGTGTACTAGAGTATGACAGGCAAAGCTCTGCTTCCCCTGCCTACCCTGACCGCACTTCACTGGTAAATTAGCTTTATCTGAGGTAACGTGAAAAAGCTGCAGTACTGTAATGTCACGTGAATAAGATGCACTACTGTGTGACATAACGTGATGTGACATAACGTTAATAAAATGCACTACTGTTTGTCGTAATGTGGTTTTACATTGATAAGCTGCAGTACTGTAATGTAACATGAATTAAATTTACTACTGTGTGACGTAATCTGATGTAACATTAATAACCTGCAGTATTCTGACATAACGTGAATAAGCTGCATTACCGTGACGTAACGTTAACAAGTTGCAGTACTGTGACATCCTGTAACGTGAATAAGGATCACTACCGTGTGACATAACGTGAATAAAGGTCAGTACTGTGACATAACGAGAATAAGCTGCAGTATTGTGATGTAAGTGAATAAGCTGCACTACTGCTAATGTCTCCCAGCTTTCCAGCAGCATCCAGGTGAGTGCTTCATCATCTGTCATGAAATCACATCATAATGTACTGAGAAAGGTAGTGTTCTAACACCCTGGACCTAATCATTGAGGTGGACAAACTCTATATCGTGCTTACTGTCAGCCACAACACAAGGTTAAACTATGATGGAATTTCAAAATCAGCTTTGAACGTTTTGTGTTAAAGTTCAGATAAGCAAAATCTTGGAAAAGTGCTTTTTTGTTGAATTTTCCTTTATATTGAATTAATACTAGAGCCTCCACTAGCTGAAGCCCCATCCCAGTTTTTCAATCGGTGTCTGAGTTATTAAAATCAAACAGTAATCAGAGAACAGAATAGGATAACATTTAAATAAATAACCAGAACTTAAGAGTCTAAGTGTTAACATCAGGGGGCAAGAAAAGTCTACATGAGCTGAATGTGTCTCTCTCACCTTCCTCCTCCTGCAAACACAGCTTATGCAGATCCCTCTGTTCTCTGGGGGTCATTCTGACCTGATCGCTAGTCAATGCGCACGCAAGCAGCGTTCGCACCATAGCGAACACATCTCCAGCGCACAAACGACCGCCCACCACGCACAACTGCAAATCAGCGTACAGTAATGCACAAAGTAGGTGTCTACTATTGTGAGTCGCATGCTAGCGATGCATTTGCATGCCTGCCAAACGCACTGCTAGCAACACGGAGACTGTCGTACATGTGCAATTCCTTTCGTTAGATTGCAAATATGCGCAGTCATTGGGTTTTTTTGTTTTGTTTTTTCCCCATCCCATTCCTTTCTAAATTAAGACACCAATTAGTCAAAGGATTTCTAATGTGATTGAACAATTAAGTGATCAAACTCTGCAAAATGAAGAGTTTGACAACCTAATTGTACAATAACATTCAGCAATTAAGACAACAAATATGAAATTTTAACATATTTGTTGGCCTATTTGCTCAATACCCCAGAATGTAATATTTTTCAATCCCTGACTGACATATTCTACATTACACCATTGACCATATATGCTTGAAGCATATATGGTACACGGTGCAAATGTGTTAGAATGGGGAGTGCTAAAGTGACAAACAATCAGCTCCTAACTGTCATGTCACTGTTTTTTAAATGTCAGTTAGTATTTTTTTTATATTTACACTCTACATTTTAACACTTTACAAGTGATGATACAGTACATCTCTACATATATGTCATTTACCTTTTTCAGTACACAAGACACAAAATGTGGAGGTTAAATTGTTTATCTTTTTAAATAATATTGTTTTGTTTTTTTAAAAACAAAAATGTAACAAATAAAATGTCTAAAGGTGGGTACACACTGATAGATATATCTGCCGATCAATTGATCAGCAGATATATCTATGGACGGATCGGGCAGTATGTTGAGCATACACACTGCCGATCCGTCGGGGACTGACGTCATGAACTGGGTGGGTGTGTACACACGCCCGCCCAGTTCAGCTGTCAATCACCGCCAACTGCCGCAGCATGTGTACGGGTGGTCGGCCGACCACCCGTACACACACAGCGACGCTCCAATATATTGGTAGATATATTGGCCATCGGCTGTGCTGCGGGCCGACGCGATATGTCTGTGAACGACGGAGTTCACAGACATATCGCCCATACACACTGGCCGACAGACCTACGATATATCAGCCGTTCAAGAGAACGCCCGATATATATCGGCCACTGTGTACCCACCTAAATAGATAGACTCCAGGAGGACACGGCAATGCCTCTCCATATCATCCAGCACTCTCCGCAGTTCCTCATTGGGATCTCCAACCGCAGCATCTGTAAGAATGTTTGTAAACAAAATAAAATTATTTCTCACACTACGCAATATAGAAGCAAGACACAAAACACACTTCAACAGCTCACTGGCTAGGTGAGTGATTTTGATCGTTTGTCCATCCAGCTGTTGCTGAACTATACATGTCAGCAGGGCCGGTGCAAGGGTGTTCGGCGCCTCCCTGCAAACTATAAATTTGCGCCCTCTCTCCCATACTTAATAAAGGGACAGTGCGCACCGAAGTCACACGCCGCAAGAAGCGGGTGGGGAGTGGCCACACAATAGTACCAATTAAAATTACTCCATAAAGTAGCACAATCTTGTTCACATTACAACCCACACTGGGGGTCATTCCGACCTGTTCGCACGCATCGGTTATTCGCTGCAGTGCAAACGGGTCGGAACTGCGCATGCGGCCTGGACGCATTGCGCACGCGCAGCATTGCCTGGCGACGGCCGTCACCGGGAAGCGACGTCGCCAGCGAGAAATGTGATTGCATCGGCGATCGCAAGAAGACGGACAGGCAGGAGGCGTTCTGGGGCGGATACTCACCGTTTTCCAGGCGTGGTGAGTCCAACGCAGGCGGATCCAGGCATTTGGGGGGCGGATGTCTGACGTCACAGCCGGGAACATCATCGCTAGATCCGTCGCACTGGGGAGTAGCTGCAGGTCTGGTCTTGTTTTGCTATAAACTTTTTTTAGCATAGCAGGGCTGCACAAGCGATCGCAGCCCTGCTATGCTAAAATGGTTGGTTCTAAATCGGAGTGGGAGAAGGGACCTTCAGACGTCACTAGGGGAGGAGACACGTCACCAGGGGGAGGAGCTACGGCCGAACAGGGTACCCGAAAAGTACGCTCGCTCCGCTCCGCTCACCACCTGATTACTATAGGTAATAGTTGGTGGCGTGGATAGTAGAGGACCTATCCCGCTGGCCTAGCTCCTACCCCTTGTGTCGTGCCTCCTCCCCCTGTCATAAAAGGTCCCTTAGGCCACTTGAATCTCGCATACACTCCCCCATAGATGATATGAGATAGAAAGATGGATAGATCGACAGACACATAGATAAATAGATAGATAATAGGCAGACACATAGATAGATAATAGGCAGACACATAGATAGATAATAGACAGACACATAGATAGATAGATAAATAGATAGATAGATAGATAGATAGATAGATAGATAGATAGATAGACAATAACACATAACAAGAAAACTCACTTTAGTTCCTCTGTACTGGTCCCGGGCAGTCTCTTTTGTTTCTGAGTCCTGTGATGAGATGGCTCCGTCCATACAGATGGGGGCACCTAGTGGCTCCTGGCAGAACTGCAGTCAGCAGTGACTGCAGCTCTCTGCTCCCGAAGCTGTCCTTTGCTGGTCCCGCCCCCACACCTCCCCTTACTAGCGTCACAGCGCTGACACAGGAGGGGAGGATGAGACATCAGCGGCGGGGCAGGAGTGGGGGGGACAGAAGATCCGCGATCCAGGCTGCCGGCTGCCGCTGCTTGTACAGTGGTGGGCGCAGCGGCAGCCGACAACAACAGTGCAGTGAAGGGATGCAGAGCAGTTAGAGCGCCTCTCCTGCCTGGCGCCTACCTGCACTGCATCCCTTCGCTGAGCGGGTTCCGCTGGCACTGCATGCCAGCATGTCCTGCAATTTGTTTAAAATATGGCCATTCTAAAACTGTAGCAAGACATGCTGGTATGTGTAGTTCAGCAACATCTGGAGCGCCAAAGGTTCAACATTCCTGGACTAGGTCCTTGGTCAGAAACCTGCGGCTCTCCAGCTGCTGTGGAATTACATATCAAAGCATGTCCTGCCTCAGTGATAGCATGCATTACTATACAAACTGTGACAGGGAATGCTTAATTTTTTAATCTCACAGTAGCTGCAGGGACACAGTTTTAAAACACATGTTGTTGTATCTAAATGTAACAGCCACTTAGAAATATGATGAGTTTAAAATTCTGCTTACTCTCCACCAAGGCCGCCAGCTCCTCCTCATCTCCTTCTGGGGCCATAGCTGCCCACTCTCCCTCGTATTCTCCACCATATGAGGGGGTTGGAGCTTGGATGGGGGAAGGATTTTGCAAGAGGGTGGGAGGTTGGATGGAGATAAGGTCTTGAAACAGGGTGGGAGGTTGGATGGAGGAAGGTGTTTGAAAGGGGGTGGGAGGTTCGATGGGGAAGGAGGATCTGATTGGGAAGGTGTTGGAAAGTCAAGGGTGTTTGGATTGGGGAGGGTGGTTGAGAGGGGGAAGAGGAGAGTGAATGATGCAGGGTGGGTGCTGTAGAGGATGAGGAGGAGGAGGATGATTGATGGGGGGAGGGTGCTTGAGAGTGGGAGGCAGATTGTTGGGGGTAGGGTTGCTGAGAGGGGGAGGAGGAGAAGGAGGAGGATCAATGGAGGGAGGGTGCTTGAGAGGGGGATGCAGATTGTTGGGGGTAGGGTTGCTGAGAGGGGGAGGAGGAGAAGGAGGAGGAAGAGGATCGATGGAGGGAGGGTGCTTGAGAGGGAGAGGCAGGTTGGTGGTAGGGTTGTTGAGAGGGGGAGGAGAAGGAGGAGAAGGTTTGATGGGGAGGGTGCTTGAGAGGGTGAGGGAGATTGATGGGGGGAGGGTTGTTGAGAGGGGGAGGATCCTTGTGGGTCTTCTGCTGCCACCTGCCTTTGTGCTCTGCCTAAGGAGATAGAAACACATAAATAAGTAATTATTTTTTGTGTAATATATATTTTATTAAAACAATTTTATTGTAATATTTTTATCATATTTTTTGTGTGTTTTTTTGTTAAGATATGTATACACTGCTATACACTGTTTTTTTATCGTTAATAATTGTAAGACTATTTGCCAAATTGCACAAACATACAGGAATGTACTGGCCCACAGGAGTACATGGGGGTTCCCCGGTGGCCCACTGTGCCTTGGCCCAGCACTTGCACCTCTAGGGATCATGCTCCAGCCTGTGCACTTGAATTAGACATAAGACATATGTAAACTTACACTACGCTGACTATGGCCATTTTGCAGCATTGCCTTGTTATTATCATGCTTGCATTTGAAATGTTTACTGCGTATATTTATGAAGGGGGACAGTCCATGCACTCTAAACTTGTTTGGCAAACCAAAGTGGTGTCTGTCTACACCCTCTCGGGAGACTGGCCACACCCTTACACATTCCCCGGTGTGTCCTGCATGGCCCACTCCCACACAGTCTATGGCCCTTATCCCGAGTTGTTCGCTCGCTAGCTGCTTTTAGCAGCATTGCACACGCTAGGCCGCCGCCCTCTGGGAGTGTATCTTAACATAGCAGAATTGTGAATGAAAGATTACCAAAACTGCTACTAAATAATTCTTTGCAGTTTCTGAGTAGCTCCGGACTTACTCACAGATTGCGATCAGCTCAGTCCGTTTAGTTCCTGGTTTGACATCACAAACACGCCCTGCGTTCGGCCAGCCACTCCCCCGTTTCCCCAGCCACTCCTGCGTTTTTCCTGACACGCCTGCGTTTTTATTCAAACGCCGGGAAAATGCTGCGTTGCCACCCAGAAACGCCCCTTTCCTGTCAATCACACACCAATCAGCAGTGCGACTGAAAAGTGCCACTGAAGCCACAGCAAAACTGCTACGTTTTTAGTAAAATAACTAAGCGCATGCGCTCTGTGTACCAAGCGCATGCGCAGTTAGCAACAAATCGCAGCATAGCGAAAATCGGAAACGAGCGAACAACTCGGAATGACCCCCTATATGCATGCAATACATGTCTTTTTTTCAAACAATGTCATGATGCTTGCTAATATTGGTAAACATTTTAATGCTAAAATACACACTCATGTAAATACAAATGTTAGTGTGGATTACTTATTTGCTCTGATTTGCTGGTGCAGCTGCGCCAGCAATTCGGGCTGACGGCGGTGGAGGTCAGATCACCGCCGCTCAAGTTGGACTATGGTCCTTCTGGTGCGGACCCTTGCCCTCAGTCTTCTGCGGACCTCCGCGTAGGCTGCACGCTTCCGTACGTTTAGGAGATACGGCCCTACACGGCCTACGTGGCGGTCCATGATAGCGGTTAGGAGCCGCGGCTCCCTCATGGAGAAGGCTGCAGCTCGCATGGTGCCAATGGCGTTTTAATCACAGGGGGTAATATTTATACTGTGTGCTGACTGTTGACTGGAGGACACCTGTGATGGTGTCATCTTTATTGATAAACTTTATTAATCTTACTGTATGTTGGCATTATTTTGTCTGGTCCTTTTGCGTACGTATATGCGAATATTTGCTATCATTGCTAAAAACCTCCCTGTTCCAAATATATTGTTCACTCACCACATTTGCCGGCATCATTCAGCTAAACAAACCAGGATTGTTGTATTAGTGTGTACATGTGTATATGTTGAGAGAAAAAAACATATATTAAAACTGAGGATTGCATGTAAAATGAACAATAACCTAGACCAATTTAACATTTTCATTGGAAGCATAAAAAACTACTATAAAAAACAAATACATCATGATATATCCTAAATATATATTAACACCACGACAATACTGTTGTTAATTACCCATTTACATACATATAAAAATCACATTAATACCCCTTTAACACCGCAAATATATCCCGGGATATTGCCGGGTCGAGGCAGCTCAACCATGGTTGAGGTACAGTCTAAAAGCATCACTTTTGAATATCCCGGGTCGAGTAACCCTGCACTTCAAACCGGTATAAAAGTAGTGTTAAACAGCGGTCCGACCCAGGTCAATGTGCACTCTAAAGTGTCCAACCCGGGTTATTCAACCCTGCATTCATGTAAAAGTGCTGATTGGCTGTTCTTTGTGTGCCTTGATGATGTCAGCAGCCTGAGCCCTGCTACACAGGAGAGAACAGAGAGCATTAAGAATTAAGGGTGAGGCAGAGATTGCTAAGCAGTTTACTGTATACCCCCCAACTTATTAAAAGTACAAAGAGGGACCTTGGCACGTGCTAAATGTGCGTGTGACCGGAAAGGGCGCATGGCCTATATGAAAGGGGGCAGAGCCGCGATCATGAGTCACACCTAGTGTTGTGCACCGGACATTTTTTGGGTTTTGTGTTTTGGTTTTGGATTCGGTTCCGCGGCCGTGTTTTGGATTCGGACGCGTTTTGGCAAAACCTCCCTGAAAATTTTTTGTCGGATTCGGGTGTGTTTTGGATTCGGTTTTTTTTTTTACAAAAAACCCTCAAAAACAGCTTAAATCATAGAATTTGGGGGTCATTTTGATCCCATAGTATTATTAACCTCAATAACCATAATTTACACTCATTTTCAGTCTATTCTGAACACCTCACACCTCACAATATTATTTTTAGTCCTAAAATTTGCACCGAGGTCGCTGGATGGCTAAGCTAAGCGACACAAGTGACCAGAGGCGTAACTAGGGTTTTTGGAGCCCAGGGCAAGATCAATAATGGTGCCCCCCCCAAAAAAAAAAAAATTTTTTATACAAATAATAAATAAATAAAATGATAATAATAAAAAAAAAAAATACAAAAGGAAAGTATGTGCAGACGCCACCGGTGTCACTGCATATAAAGATGTCAGGGTGTGTATGTACAGATGTAGGTGCAGTGGTCGAAGTTGAATTTTTGAAGGCGGAAAGAAAGAGTGAAGATAGCAATTATGCGCGCGCCAAGGGGCGCGGTCACTCAAAAGGGGCGTGTCCTTCAGTGTAGTAGGACCCCTTATACTATCTAGTACTGGTGCCCCTTTCACATTATAGCACACGGTATGAGCCGAAATTCACATTATAGCACACAGTATGAGCCGAAATTCACATTACCCCACACGGCATGAGCTGAAATTCACATTATAGCACACAGTATGAGCCGAAATTCACATTACCCCACATGGTATGAGCCAAAATTCACATTATAGCACACGGTATGAGCCGAAATTCACATTATAGCACACGGTATGAGCCGAAATTCACATTATAGCACACGGTATGAGCCGAAATTCACATTATAGCACACGGTATGAGCCAAAATTCACATTATAGCACACGGTATGAGCCAAAATTCACATTACTCCACATGGTATGAGCCAAAATTCACATTACCCCACATGGTATGAGCCGAAATTCACATTACAGCACACGGTATGAGCCGAAATTCACATTACAGCACACGGAATGAGCCAAAATTCACATTACCCCACATAGTATGAGCCGAAATTCACATTATAGCACACGGTATGAGCCAAAATTCACGTTACAGCACATGATATGAGCCAAAATTCCCATTATAGAGTTAGGGGATCCTACCCCCAGAATTAACATGGCCTGTGGGGCACTATGATGAGGGGAGCCCACCCCCTTAATAGACTAATTGCAGAGTTTAGCAGCGGAAGGGCTGCAGCGGTTTCTCACCCCAAGCTGCGGCGCTTCTGTCACCTCCGACACTCCACATCTTCGGCACCACCCGGGATGCAGAGCACCGCACCGGGTATGCACCCTTTTCAGTGTGGTCTGCTGCGCTCCGAAGGGGTTCTTGTTTCATGCTGCAGGATCCCGATGTGCGCCTTCCTCCCCGCTGTTACTGTCACGGTAAGCATTAGTATCGTTTACCGCAGAGGCCATTTTCTGAGGCATATGTGTTAAACCTCAGGAACTGAGATGCCCTTCTCACCATACAGCTGTGTGGCCGAGCCGGGCAGGGGCACAGCCAGCAGCAGCATGCCGGATATCAGCAGCAGAGGGTGCGGGCTGTACATACTTGAGGCAGCTGGATATTCAACAGTGCTGAAAGCCTCCGGAGCCCGCACCCCCGGAGCTGCAGTACACCGGCAGAGGACACCCATCCCCCGAACCCTGCGTAGCCCAAAGCCGGAGATCAGCAGCATGTTGAACGCGGAAGCAGAAGCTGCTTATTGCCGGTCAACATGCTGCTGATCTCCGGCTTTGGGCTCCGCACGTGCCTTACAGCCCCCACCCTCGGCTGCTGATATCCGGCATGCTGCCCCTGCTGCTGGCTTTCCACCCGCCCAGCTCGCCCACCCAGCTGGATGGTGAGTGAGAAGGGCATCTCAGTGCCCGTGGTTTAATACATATCTCTCTTCGGTAAATGGCCATTAGTACATCCCACACACACTGATTACACACACACAGACTGGCCACCCCCAAATCCTACACACACACACTCAGACTACACACACATTCTCATACTTTCCTCTCCCCCACACACACACTGGACTGCAAAAATTTACACACACTGACACTGTTCCACACACACACAATTAACACACACTCACACTGTCCCACACACACAATTAACACACACGCACACTGTCCCACACACCAGTGGCGTGCGGTGAGGTCAGTAGCGTGCGGTGAGGCACTACAGCCATAATGTCTGCCGAATCCTGCCGATGACCCCTACCGCCACCGAGCCAATGCCCGCCACTGCCTCTGAGCCGATGCCCGCTGCCACCACCAATGGCTTACAAACTCGCCCACCATCAACTGACCCAGCCCTCCGCCACTAATTTGCAACTCAGTCCAAAGCCGCCAATGCCCGCTGCATGCCTGCTCATCATACTTGTGATATATTGTACATTTTTATAGAAAAAAATAATAATTTGTGTTTGGGACTGGGAAGGGAGTGGGAGGAGGACATGAATGCAATTTTGTTGTCCAGGGCTTCCATTAACTTAATGGAGAAGGGTCTGAATGGGTTAAAAATTAAAAAAAAAACTGCGTGAGGTCCCCCCTCCTAAGTATAACCAGCCACGGGCTCTTTGAGCCGGTCCTGGTTGTTTAAATACTGGGAAAAAATTGGACAGGGGTTCCCCGTATTTAGACAACCAGCATCGGGCTCTTAGTCCGGTCCTGGTTCCAAAAATACGGGGGACAAAAGATGTAGGGGTCCCCCCGTATTTTTAAAACCAGCACCGGGCTCCACTAGCCAGGGACATAATGCCACAGCCGGGGGACACATTTATGTAGGTCCCTGCGGCCGTGGCATTACCCCCCCCAACTAGTCACCACTGGCCGGGGTTCCCTGGAGGAGTGGGGACCCCTTAAATCAAGTGGTCACCGCCCCTCCAGGCACCCAAGGGCCAGGGGTGAAGCCCGAGGCTGTCCCCCCCATCCATGGGCTGTGGATGGGAGGCTGATAGCCATGTAAGTAAAAAAAGAATATTGTTTTTTGTTGTGGAACTACAAGGCCCAGAAAGCCTCCCCCCGCTTGCTGGTACTTGGAGAACCTCAAGTACCAACATGCAGGGAAATAACGGGCCCGCCGGTACCTGTAGTTCTACAACAGAAAAAATACCCAAATAAAAACACAACTCACACACCGTGACAGTAAAAATTTATTAAAACACACTGACACACTCACACATACTTACCTACATCCCACGCCGGTCACGTCCACTTGTCCAGTAGAATCCAATAGGGAAATCTGTAAAAATGAGAGACAGATTACTTACCTAAATTCCACGCCGGTCACGTCCACTTGTCCAGTAGAATCCAATAGGGGTACCTGTAAAAATGAGAGACAGATTACTTACCTACATCCCACGCCGGTCACGTCCACTTGTCCAGTAGAATCCAGTAGGGGAATCTGTAAAAATGAGAGACAGATTACTTACCTACATCCCACGCCGGTCACGTCCACTTGTCCAGTAGAATCCAATAGGGGTACCTGTAAAAATGAGAGACAGATTACTTACCTACATCCCACGCTGGTCACGTCCACTTGTCCAGTAGAATTCAATAGGGGTACCTGTAAAAATGAGAGACAGATTACTTACCTACATCCCACGCTGGTCACGTCCACTTGTCCAGTAGAATCCAGTAGGGGAATCTGTAAAAATGAGAGACAGATTACTTACCTACATCCCACGCCGATCATGTCCACTTGTCCAGTAGAATCCAATAGGGGTACCTGTAAAAATGAGAGACAGATTACTTACCTACATCCCACGCTGGTCACGTCCACTTGTCCAGTAGAATCCAGTAGGGGAATCTGTAAAAATGAGAGACAGATTACTTACCTACATCCCACGCCGGTCACATCCACTTGTCCAGTAGAATCCAATAGGGGTACCTGTAAAAATGAGAGACAGATTACTTACCTACATCCCACGCCGGTCACGTCCACTTGTCCAGTAGAATCCAGTAGCAGAATCTGTAAAAATGAGAAACAGATTACTTACCTACATCCCACGCCGGTCACGTCCACTTGTCCAGTAGAATCCAATAGGGGTACCTGTAAAAATGAGAGACAGATTACTTACCTACATCCCACGCTGGTCACGTCCACTTGTCCAGTAGAATTCAATAGGGGTACCTGTAAAAATGAGAGACAGATTACTTACCTACATCCCACGCTGGTCACGTCCACTTGTCCAGTAGAATCCAGTAGGGGAATCTGTAAAAATGAGAGACAGATTACTTACCTACATCCCACGCCGATCACGTCCACTTGTCCAGTAGAATCCAATAGGGGTACCTGTAAAAATGAGAGACAGATTACTTACCTACATCCCACGCCGATCACGTCCACTTGTCCAGTAGAATTCAATAGGGGTACCTGTAAAAATGAGAGACAGATTACTTACCTACATCCCACGCTGGTCACGTCCACTTGTCCAGTAGAATCCAGTAGGGGAATCTGTAAAAATGAGAGACAGATTACTTACCTACATCCCACGCCGGTCACATCCACTTGTCCAGTAGAATCCAATAGGGGTACCTGTAAAAATCAGAGACAGATTACTTACCTACATCCCACGCCGGTCACGTCCACTTGTCCAGTAGAATCCAATAGGGGTACCTGTAAAAATGAGAGACAGATTACTTACCTACATCCCACGCCGATCACGTCCACTTGTCCAGTAGAATCCAATAGGGGTACCTGTAAAAATGAGATACAGATTACTTACCTACATCCCACGCCGATCACGTCCACTTGTCCAGTAGAATCCAATAGGGGTACATCTAAAAATGAAAATGATACTTACAAACTTCAATCCACAGGAGGAGAGAGAGAGAGAGAGAGGGGGGGGGGGGAGAGAGAGACTAACCTGCTGCTGCTGCTGCTGGGGAGACCGGCACACACTGCAGGGCCACGACGGGAGGACGGAGCCGGCGGAGGAGGGGGAGAGCCGCACACCGCCGCTCCTGTCAGCGGCAGCGGAGGAGGACGGGGCGCACACTACAGACGCCAATAACCGCCGGGACAATTAACACACACACACACACACAATTAACACACATGCACACTGTCCCACACACACACACACACACACAATTAACACACACGCACACTGTCTCACACACACACACAATTAACACACATGCACACTGTCCCACACACACAAATAACACACACGCACACTGTCCCACACACACACAATTAACACACACTCACACTGTCCCACACACACACACAATTAACACACCCACACAATTAACACACATTCACACTATCCCACACACACACACACAATTAACACACTCACACTGTCCCACACACACAATTAACACACTCACACAATTAACACACACTCACACTGTCCCACACACACACAATTAACACACATTCACACTGTCCCACACACACACAATTAACACACTCACACTGTCCCACACACACAATTAACACACTCACACAATTAACACACACTCACACTGTCCCACACACACACAATTAACACACATTCACACTGTCCCACACACACACAATTAACACACTCACACTGTCACACACTCACACAATTAACACACACTCACACACAATTAACACACACACACTGTCCCGCACCCCCCTCTCCCGACAGAAAAAAAAATATAAACATAATTGTAAAGCCCGCTCACCTGTTAAGGCCGCGCACGCGCGCGCGCTCACCTCCGAGGTCGCGGTCGCGCGCACCCCCCGCGGTCGCGCTCACGCGCGATCGCGTACAGTACAATGTGCAGGGGGGGGGGGATGAGGGGAGGCTCCTGGCTGCCGCTGCCTGTCCAGTGTGACAGGCACAGCAGCCAGGGAGACAGGGAGAGCGCCGCAGGTAGCGCCGGCGGAATCCCTGTCGCATGGGGTGAGCGGCCCGTGCCGGTGGCGCCCCCTCTGTTGGGGCTTCCACGGCGCCCAGGGTACGTGCCCTGCTCGCCCCGTGCTAGATACGCCTCTGCAAGTGGCCGACACAAACACCTGGCCCATCTAGGAGTGGCACTGCAGAGTCAGGCAGGATGGCACTTCAAAAAAATTGTCCCCAAACAGCACATGATGCAAAGAAAAAAAGAGGCGCACCAAGGTCGCTGTGTGACTAAGCTAAGCGACCCAAGTGGCCGACACAAACACCTGGCCCATCTAGGAGTGGCACTGCAGTGTCAGACAGGATGGCAGATTAAAAAAATTGTACCCAAACAGCACATGATGCAAAGAAAAAAAGAGGCGCAATGAGGTAGCTGTGTGACTAAGCTAAGCGACCCAAGTGGCCGACACAAACACCTGGCCCATCTAGGAGTGGCACTGCAGTGTCAGACATGATGGCAGATTAAAAAAATTGTCCCCAAACACCACATGATGCAAAGAAAAAAAGAGGCGCACCAAGGTCGCTGTGTGACTAAGCTAAGCGACACAAGTGGCCGACACAAACACCTGGCCCATCTAGGAGTGGCACTGCAGTGTCAGGCAGGATGGCACTTCAAAAAAATTGTCCCCAAACAGCACATGATGCAAAGAAAAAAATAGGCGCACCAAGGTCGCTGTGAGACTAAGCTAAGCGACACAAGTGGCCGACACAAACACCTGGCCCATCTAGGAGAGGCACTGCAGTTTCAGGCAGGATGGCACTTCAAAAAATTGTCCCCAAACAGCACATGATGCAAAGAAAAATGAAAGAAAAAAGAGGTGCAAGATGGAATTGTCCTTGGGGCCTCCCACCCACCCTTATGTTGTATAAACAGGACATGCACACTTTAACAAACCCATCATTTCAGCGACAGGGTCTGCCACACGACTGTGACTGAAATGACTGGTTGGTTTGGGCCCCCACCAAAAAAAGAAGCAATCAATCTCTCCTTGCACAAACTGGCTCTACAGAGGCAAGATGTCCACCTCATCATCATCCTCCGATTCCTCACCCCTTTCACTGTGTACATCCCCCTCCTCACAGATTATTAATTCACCATCTCAGGTCCCTGTGTACTTTCTGGAGGCAATTGCTGCTGGTGAATGTCTCCACGGAGGAATTGATTATAATTCATTTTGATGAACATCATCTTCTCCACATTTTCTGGAAGTAACCTCGTACGCCGATTGCTGACAAGGTGAGCGGCTGCACTAAACACTTTTTCGGAGTACACACTGGAGGGAGGGCAACTTAGGTAGAATAAAGCCAGTTTGTGCAAGGGCCTCCAAATTGCCTCTTTTTCCTGTCAGTATACGTACGGACTGTCTGACGTGCCTGCTTGGATGCGGTCACTCATATAATCCTCCACCATTCTTTCAATGGTGAGAGAATCATATGCAGTGACAGTAGACGGCATGTCAGTAATCGTTGGCAGGTCCTTCAGTCCGGACCAGATGTCAGCACTCGCTCCAGACTGCCCTGCATCACCGCCAGCGGGTGGGCTCTGAATTATTAGCCTTTTCCTCGCACCCCCAGTTGCGGGAGAATGTGAAGGAGGAGATGTTGACGGGTCACGTTCCGCTTGACTTGACCATTTTCTGACCAGCAGGTCTTTGAACCTCTGCAGACTTGTGTCTGCCGGAAAGAGAGATACAACGTAGGTTTTAAATCTAGGATCGAGCACGGTGGCCAAAATGTAGTGCTCTGATTTCAACAGATTGACCACCCGTGAATCCTGGTTAAGCGAATTAAGGGCTCCATCCACAAGTCCCACATGCCTAGCGGAATCGCTATGTTTTAGCTCCTCCTTCAATGTCTCCAGCTTCTTCTGCAAAAGCCTTATCAGGGGAATGACCTGACTCAGGCTGGCAGTGTCTGAACTGACTTCACGTGTGGCAAGTTCAAAGGGTTGCAGAACCTTGCACAACGTTGAAATCATTCTCCACTGCGCTTGAGTCAGGTGCATTCCCCCTCCTTTGCCTATATCATGGGCAGATGTATAGGCTTGAATGGCCTTTTGCTGCTCCTCCATCCTCTGAAGCATATAGAGGGTTGAATTCCACCTCGTTACCACCTCTTGCTTCAGATGATGGCAGGGCAGGTTCAGGAATGTTTGGTGGTGCTCCAGTCTTCGGCACGCGGTGGCTGAATGCCGAAAGTGGCCCGCAATTCTTCGGGCCACCGACAGCATCTCTTGCACGCCCCTGTCGTTTTTTAAATAATTCTGCACCACCAAATTCAAGGTATGTGCAAAACATGGGACGTGCTGGAATTTGCCCAGATGTAATGCACGCACAATATTGCTGGCGTTGTCCGATGTCACAAATCCCCAGGAGAGTCCAATTCGGGTAAGCCATTCTGCGATGATCTTCCTCAGTTTCCGTAAGAGGTTGTCAGCTGTGTGCCTCTTCTGGAAAGCGGTGATACAAAGCGTAGCCTGCCTAGGAACGAGTTGGCGTTTGCGAGATGCTGCTACTGGTGCCGCCGCTGCTGTTCTTGCTGCGGGAGGCAATACATCTACCCAGTGGGCTGTCACAGTCATATAGTCCTGAGTCTGCCCTGCTCCACTTGTCCACATGTCCGTGGTTAAGTGGACATTGGGTACAACTGCATTTTTTAGGACACTGGTGACTCTTTTTCTGACGTCTGTGTACATTTTCGGTATCGCCTGCCTAGAGAAATGAAACCTAGATGGTATTTGGTACCGGGGACACAGTACCTCAATCAAATCTCTGGTTGCCTCTGAAATAACGGTGGATACCGGAACCACGTTTCTCACCGCCCAGGCTGCCAAGGCCTGAGTTATCTGCTTTGCAGCAGGATGACTGCTGTGATATTTCATCTTCCTCGCAAAGGACTGTTGGACAGTCAATTGCTTACTGGAAGTAGTACAAGTGGTCTTCCGACTTCCCCTCTGGGATGACAATCGACTCCCAGCAGCAACAACAGCAGCGCCAGCAGCAGTAGGCGTTACACTCAAGGATGCATCGGAGGAATCCCAGGCAGGAGAGGACTCGTCAGACTTGCCAGTGACATGGCCTGCAGGACTATTGGCTTTCCTGGGTAAGGAGGAAATTGACACTGAGGGAGTTGGTGGTGTGGTTTGCAGGAGCTTGGTTACAAGAGGAAGGGATTTAGTGGTCAGTGGACTGCTTCCGCTGTCATCCAAAGTTTTTGAACTTGTCACTGACATATGATGAATGCGCTGCAGGTGACGTATAAGGGAGGATGTTCCGAGGTGGTTAACGTCCTTACCCCTACTTATTACAGCTTGACAAAGGCAACACACGGCTTGACACCTGTTGTCCGCATTTGTGTTGAAATAATTCCACACCGAAGAGCTGATTTTTTTTGTATTTTGACCAGGCATGTCAATGGCCATATTCGTCCCACAGACAACAGGTGTCTCCCCGGGTGCCTGACTTAAACAAACCACCTCCTTGTCAATTTCCTCCCCAGCGCCAGCAACACCCATATCCTCATCCTGGTGTACTTCAACAGTGACATCCTCAATTTGACTATCAAGAACTGGACTGCGGGTGCTCCTTCCAGCACTTGCAGGGGGCGTGCAAATGGTGGAAGGCGCCACCTCTTCCCGTCCAGTGTTGGGAAGGTCAGGCATCGCAACCAACACAATTGGACTCTCCTTGGGGATTTGTGATTTAGAAGAACGCACAGTTCTTTGCTGTGCTTTTGCCAGCTTAAGTATTTTCATTTTTCTAGCGAGAGGATGAGTGCTCCCATCCTCATGTGAATCTGAACCACTAGCCATGAACATAGGCCAGGGCCTCAGCCGTTCCTTGCCACTCCGTGTCGTAAATGGCATATTGGCAAGTTTAAGCTTCTCATCAGACGCTTTCAATTTAGATTTTTGGGTCATTTTACTGAACTTTTGTTTTTTGGATTTTACATGCTCTCTACTATGACATTGGGCATCGGCCTTGGCAGACGACGTTGATGGCATTTCATCGTCTCGGCCATGACTAGTGGCAGCAGCTTCAGCACGAGGTGGAAGTGGATCTTGATCTTTCCCTATTTTAACTTCCACATTTTTGTTCTCCATTTTTTAATGTGTGGAATTATATGCCAGTATCAATAGCAATGGCCTACTACTATATATACTGCGCACAACTAAAATGCACCACAGGTATAGAATGTAGGTAGATAGTATACTTGACGACACAGAGGTTGGTACAGCAGTGGCCTACCGTACCGTACTGCTATATATACTGGTGGTCACTGTCAGCAAACTGCAAAACTAAAATGCACCACAGGTATAGAATCTAGATGGATAGTATACTTGATGACACAGAGGTAGGTACAGCAGTCGCCTTCCGTACCATACTGCTATATATACTGGTGGTCTCTGTGTCAGCAAACTGCAAAACTAAAATGCACCACAGGTATAGAATGTAGATGGATAGTATACTTGACGACACAGAGGTAGGTACAGCAGTGGCCTTCCGTACCGTACTGCTATATATACTGGTGGTCACTGTGTCAGCAAACTGCAAAACTAAAATGCACCACAGATATACAATGTAGATGGATAGTATACTTGACGACACAGAGGTAGGTACAGCAGTGGCCTTCCGTACCGTACTGCTATATATACTGGTGGTCACTGTGTCAGCAAACTGCACAACTGAAATGCACCACAGGTATAGAATGTAGATAGATAGTATACTTGACGATACAGAGGTAGGTACAGCAGTAGCCTTCCATACCGTACTGCTATATATACTGGTGGTCACTGTGTCAGCAAACTGCACAACTGAAATGCACCACAGGTATAGAATCTAGATGGATAGTATACTTGACGACACAGAGGTAGGTACAGCAGTGGCCTACCGTACCGTACTGCTATATATACTGGTGGTCACTGTGTCAGCAAACTGCAAAACTAAAATGCACCACAGGTATAGAATCTAGATGGATAGTATACTTGATGACACAGAGGTAGGTACAGCAGTGGCCTTCCGTACCGTACTGCTATATATACTGGTGGTCACTGTGTCAGCAAACTGCACAACTGAAATGCACCACAGGTATAGAATCTAGATGGATAGTATACTTGACGACACAGAGGTAGGTACAGCAGTGGCCTACCGTACCGTACTGCTATATATACTGGTGGTCACTGTCAGCAAACTGCAAAACTAAAATGCACCACAGGTATAGAATCTAGATGGATAGTATACTTGATGACACAGAGGTAGGTACAGCAGTGGCCTTCCGTACCGTACTGCTATATATACTCGTGGTCTCTGTGTCAGCAAACTGCAAAACTAAAATGCACCACAGGTATAGAATGTAGATGGATAGTATACTTGACGACACAGAGGTAGGTACAGCAGTGGCCTTCCGTACCGTACTGCTATATATACTGGTGGTCACTGTGTCAGCAAACTGCAAAACTAAAATGCACCACAGATATAGAATGTAGATGGATAGTATACTTGACGACACAGAGGTAGGTACAGCAGTGGCCTTCCGTACCGTACTGCTATATATACTGGTGGTCACTGTGTCAGCAAACTGCACAACTGAAATGCACCACAGGTATAGAATCTAGATGGATAGTATACTTGACGACACAGAGGTAGGTACAGCAGTGGCCTTCCGTACCGTACTGCTATATATACTGGTGGTCACTGTGTCAGCAAACTGCAAAACTAAAATGCACCACAGGTATAGAATGTAGATGGATAGTATACTTGACGACACAGAGGTAGGTACAGCAGTGGCCTTCCGTACTGTACTGCTATATATACTGGTGGTCACTGTGTCAGCAAACTGCAAAACTAAAATGCACCACAGGTATAGAATGTAGATAGATAGTATAGTTGACGACACAGAGGTAGGTACAGCAGTGGCCTTCTGTACCGTACTGCTATATATACTGGTGGTCACTGTGTCAGCAAACTGCACAACTGAAATGCACCACAGGTATAGAATCTAGATGGATAGTATACTTGACGACACAGAGGTAGGTACAGCAGTGGCCTACCGTACCGTACTGCTATATATACTGGTGGTCACTGTCAGCAAACTGCAAAACTAAAATGCACCACAGGTATAGAATCTAGATGGATAGTATACTTGACGACACAGAGGTAGGTACAGCAGTGGCCTTCCGTACCGTACTGCTATATATACTGGTGGTCACTGTGTCAGCAAACTGCACAACTGAAATGCACCACAGGTATAGAATCTAGATGGATAGTATACTTGACGACACAGAGGTAGGTACAGCAGTGGCCTACTGTACCGTAATGCTATATATTATATACTGGTGGTCAGCAAACTGTGCAAAACTGAAATGCACCACAGGTATGGATGGATAGTATACTTGACGACACAAGGTAGGTACAGCAGTGGCCTTCTGTACCGTACTCCTATATATTATATACTGGTGGTCAGCAAAATTATGCACTGTACTCCTACTATATACTGTCTACAATGCAGCTCAGATATGGAGTGTTTTTCAGGCAGACAACGTATACTAGTGGTCACTGGTCAGCAAAACTCTGCACTGTACTCCTCCTATATAATATTATACTGGTGGTCCCCAGTCCCCACAATAAAGCAGCACACTGAGCACAGATATGGAGTGTTTTTCAGGCAGACAACGTATACTGGTGGTCACTGTCAGCAAAACTCTGCACTGTACTCCTGCTATATAATACAGCTGATCCCCAGTCCCCACAATTAAGCAGTGTGAGCACAGATATATGCAGCACACTGAGCACAGATAAGGAGCGTTTTTTCATGCAGAGAACGGATAAAACTGGTGGTCACTGATCCGCAAAACTCTGCACTGTACTCCTCCTATATTAATATACAGTTGCTCCCCAGTCCCCACAATTAAGCAATAAGTAAAGCAAGCACAAATATTTGCATCAACAATACACGGAGAGGACGCAAGCCACGTCCTCTCCCTAACATTTCCAATGCACGAGTGAAAATAGCGGCGACGCGCAGCTACTTATATAGAATCCGAATCTCGCGAGAATCCGACAGCGGTATGATGACGTTAGGGCGCGCTCGGGTTTACCAAGCCATACGGGAGAATCCGAGTATGCCTCGGACCCGTGTAAAAAGGGTGAAGTTCGGGGGGGTTCGGTTTCCGAGAAACCGAACCCGCTCATCACTAGTCACACCCCCTTGTTCCATCACTGAGCGGGCATGCCCAGCACTCTCTGAGCTGCTGGAATGCCACCTCTGTCATCTGTGAATAGACGCTGTGCCCTTGCGCACAGCGTCTATTTACCGCTGCTCTGCTAAGCAGAACAGCAGTGACAGGAGCCTCCCAGCTGCTCCCCCCCACTGCGGGACACTGCAGCCCGCGGGTGGGACAGCGGGACAGTCCAAAAAAACAGGACTGTCCCATGAAAATTAGGACAGTTGGGAGGTATGTTACTGGAACAGTTAACCCCTTCGGTGGTGTGCCCGCAAATCTTCCGGGGTAGCCAGCACTGGCAGTGCACACTACCTGCTGATTCCCTGGTGACATAAGTGCAGCATGCACGGCGCCCGGGAATCAGCATACTCCATTATGGAGTTAAGCCCGCCCTCAGGACTCCTATTGGCTGGGGGGTTGGGTTAGCTGCAAAACTGCAAAACTAAAATGCACCACAGGTATAGAATCTAGATGGATAGTATACTTGACGACACAGAGGTAGGTACAGCAGTGGCCTTCCATACCGTACTGCTATATATACTGGTGGTCACTGTGTCAGCAAACTGCACAACTGAAATGCACCACAGGTATAGAATCTAGATGGATAGTATACTTGACGACACAGAGGTAGGTACAGCAGTGGCCTTCCGTACCGTACTGCTATATATACTGGTGGTCACTGTGTCAGCAAACTGCACAACTGAAATGCACCACAGGTATAGAATCTAGATGGATAGTATACTTGATGACACAGAGGTAGGTACAGCAGTGGCCTACCGTACCGTACTGCTATATATACTGGTGGTCACTGTCAGCAAACTGCAAAACTAAAATGCACCACAGGTATAGAATCTAGATGGATAGTATACTTGATGACACAGAGGTAGGTACAGCAGTGGCCTTCCGTACCGTACTGCTATATATACTGGTGGACTCTGTGTCAGCAAACTGCAAAACTAAAATGCACCACAGGTATAGAATGTAGATGGATAGTATACTTGACGACACAGAGGTAGGTACAGCAGTGGCCTTCCGTACCGTACTGCTATATATACTGGTGGTCACTGTGTCAGCAAACTGCAAAACTAAAATGCACCACAGGTATAGAATGTAGATGGATAGTATACTTGACGACACAGAGGTAGGTACAGCAGTGGCCTTCCGTACCGTACTGCTATATATACTGGTGGTCATTGTGTCAGCAAACTGCACAACTGAAATGCACCACAGGTATAGAATCTAGATGGATAGTATACTTGATGACACAGAGGTAGGTACAGCAGTGGCCTTCCGTACCGTACTGCTATATATACTGGTGGTCACTGTGTCAGCAAACTGCAAAACTAAAATGCACCACAGGTATAGAATGTAGATGGATAGTATACTTGACGACACAGAGGTAGGTACAGCAGTGGCCTTCCGTACCGTACTGCTATATATACTGGTGGTCACTGTGTCAGCAAACTGCAAAACTAAAATGCACCACAGGTATATAATGTAGATAGATAGTATAGTTGACGACACAGAGGTAGGTACAGCAGTGGCCTTCCGTACCGTACTGCTATATATACTGGTGGTCACTGTGTCAGCAAACTGCACAACTGAAATGCACCTCAGGTATAGAATCTAGATGGATAGTATACTTGACGACACAGAGGTAGGTACAGCAGTGGCCTACCGTACCGTACTGCTATATATACTGGTGGTCACTGTCAGCAAACGGCAAAACTAAAATGCACCACAGGTATAGAATCTAGATGGATAGTATACTTGACGACACAGAGGTAGGTACAGCAGTGGCCTTCCGTACCGTACTGCTATATATACTGGTGGTCACTGTGTCAGCAAACTGCACAACTGAAATGCACCACAGGTATAGAATGTAGATGGATAGTATACTTGACGACACAGATGTAGGTACAGCAGTGGCCTACTGTACCGTAATGCTATATATTATATACTGGTGGTCAGCAAACTGTGCAAAACTGAAATGCACCACAGGTATGGATGGATAGTATACTTGACGACACAGAGGTAGGTACAGCAGTGGCCTTCTGTACCGTACTCCTATATATTATATACTGGTGGTCAGCAAAATTATGCACTGTACTCCTACTGTATACTGTCTACAATGCAGCTCAGATATGGAGTGTTTTTCAGGCAGACAACGTATACTAGTGGTCACTGGTCAGCAAAACTCTGCACTGTACTCCTCCTATATAATATTATACTGGTGGTCCCCAGTCCCCACAATAAAGCAGCACACTGAGCACAGATATGGAGTGTTTTTCAGGCAGACAACGTATACTGGTGGTCACTGTCAGCAAAACTCTGCACTGTACTCCTGCTATATAATACAGCTGCTCCCCAGTCCCCACAATTAAGCAGTGTGAGCACAGATATATGCAGCACACTGAGCACAGATAAGGAGCGTTTTTTTCATGCAGAGAACGGATAAAACTGGTGGTCACTGATCAGCAAAACTCTGCACTGTACTCCTCCTATATTAATATACAGCTGCTCCCCAGTCCCCACAATTAAGCAATAAGTAAAGCAAGCACAAATATTTGTATCAACAATACACGGAGAGGACGCCAGCCACGTCCTCTCCCTAACATTTCCAATGCACGAGTGAAAATAGCGGCGACGCGCAGCTACTTATATAGAATCCGAATCTCGCGAGAATCCGACAGCGGTATGATGACGTTCGGGCGCGCTCGGGTTAACCGAGCCATACGGGAGAATCCGAGTATGCCTCGGACCCGTGTAAAAAGGGTGAAGTTCGGGGGGGTTCGGTTTCCGAGAAACCGAACCCGCTCATCACTAGTCACACCCCCTTGTTCCATCACTGAGCGGGCATGCCCAGCACTCTCTGAGCTGCTGGAATGCCACCTCTGTCATCTGTGAATAGACGCTGTGCCCATGCGCACAGCGTCTATTTACCGCTGCTCTGCTAAGCAGAACAGCAGTGACAGGAGCCTCCCAGCTGCTCCCCCCCACTGCGGGACACTGCAGGCCGCGGGTGGGACAGCGGGACAGTCAAAAAAAACAGGACTGTCCCATGAAAATTGGGACAGTTGGGAGGTATGTTACTGGAACAGTTAACCCCTTCGGTGGTGTGCCCGCAAATCTTCCGGGGTAGCCAGCACTGGCAGTGCTGGCAATCCCGGAAGATTTCCGTGCACACTACCTGCTGATTCCCTGGTGACATAAGTGCAGCATGCACGGCGCCCGGGAATCAGCATACTCCATTATGGAGTTAAGCCCGCCCTCAGGACTCCTATTGGCTGGGGGGTGGGGTTAGCTGTATAATTGCTTATGCTGATTCCCGGGCACCACAAGGTGGCTGCAAATCAGCGCTGGGGCTGGCGATCCCTGCGGGTAGGGTCCCCAGGCAATCACCAGGCGATAACCTCGCCCTGTCACTCGCCCACCCTACACCTTCCCCACCACTCCCACGCCAATTTAAAAACACCCCTCCAGGGTGTGTTTTTAAATTGAGAACTTGCCACTGAAGGGGTTAAAGATGCAATTGTGTATAAAAACATAGCTCTGTCAGCCATGATTCCTGCAATGCTGTGAGCTGTCCCCACCCTCTCCTTTTGTACCCTTCGTGACACTGCATTTTTCTGAGCCAAAAAAAGTCCATTTAAAATGACATCCATGGTGTTGTAATTGCTGACCCGGCTTGAGTTAAAAGGAGCCAACCCTGCAATAACCCGGGTTGAAAGTGTAGTGTGAAAGGGTCTGACCCGTGTCCCACCCGGGTCGGACCCAGGTTCAAAATACCGGGTCGGACCCGGGTTTGTGGTGTGAAAGGGGTATAAGTTAATTAGCATCTCAAAACACATACAAATATAATATTTATATGACTACATTTTTTAAACTTTTTGTTTTTAATATCAAATCTGGATCGACATATGTTATACCTTACACAAATATCACTATAATTACTACCATAAACACTTGTCTAACATGTTTACAACAAAAGCATACCTGAAATATTCTCTGACTATTCGTGCCCTAAGGGCATGTCCCCGCTGGGCCTCCGAGCGCCAGATCCTTGTCCGGCCAACCCCTGGCTCCTCATCCTCTCTGGACAATTCCTCACTTTGAGGAAGCTGAACACGCCTCCTTATAGCAATATTGTGCAGGATTGCACACAGGACCCCAATTTTACTTACCATTTCCGGCGAATACATGAGGTCACCACCAGTGCGGTGGAGCACACGGAAGTGTCCTTTCAGGACACCAATTGTGCGCTCCACCAGCTGCCTAGTGGCTGTAAGCATAGAATTAAATGCAGTTTGTGGCCCTGGTGTGGGTGTGCTGTAAGGAGTCAGGAGCCAGGGGGTGCAATGATATCCACGATCTCCTGTAAAAACACAATACAATCATAAGTATCAAATATGTCCAACATAAAAAACAAATCAAAACACTTTACTACATTGTGGCAATACATCTTACCCAATAGCCACGTGTCTTGGCCTTCCATCAGTCTTAATTTTCCTGATTAATATTGTACAGGGAAAGGATCTGGAGGGATGGGCCACAAACAACCATCACATTCAAAGAGTGGAACATTTTTCGGTTCCTATAAATTTCTTCATTATGTTTTGGTGCCACAAGTGGAACATGTGTCTCATCCACAACCCCAATAATGTGTGGGTAGCGACTACCCCCTTCCTGGAGTTGCAGCTACAACACATCCAATGGCATTGATATGAATTTCTTCATTCTCTTTAAAAATGCACCAATTACGCGTCGCAGGATTTTAGAAAAAGCAGACTGGGAGATTCCTACCAGCACCCCAACCACATGCTGGTAGCAACCTGTGGCGCAGAAGTATAACACAGCAAGGAATTGTGTCAGTGCTGGAATTGCTGTAGGATGCCGAATTGATCTCTCTATTATTGAGAGAGTTTCTAGGATGACATGAGGGGGCAACCTGTAGCGCCGCACCACCTCATCATCTGGCATTCCAAAAAGGTTGACACGGGTAAAGTAGGCCCTGCATGCCTCCGTTGCATATGAGGATGAGGGGCAGCTTGGGGTTTGACGGCTTCGGACCCTAGATATGAGGTTTCCAGCATCTTAAAAATTATAAAAAAATTGTGTGAAAACAACATCCAATGTGTTAAAACCGTGGACCATGGGCTTCTGATTGAGCGACTGATACATTTTTGTGGACTGGATGGCACAGTCCTAAGCTGATTCAAATCATTTCTCACAGACAGGTCACAGAGAGTATCATCTGGATTATACTCATTACCACCAGTGCCATTGCCATGAGGTGTCCCACAAGGTTCTGAACTATCCCCCATGCTTTTTGCAGTATACATGCTCCCGCTGGGTGAAATAATCAGGCGCCATAGGCTATTCTGCCACTGCTATGCAGATGATACACAACTGTACTTGTCCTTTGCTCCGGGCACTGAAAACCCAATAGCAACCCTAAATGGCTGTCTATCTGAACTCCAGGAGTGGATGATTGCCAGTTGGTTGCGACTAAACCCGGATAAAACAGAGGTCCTTATGATATGACCGCAACATCAAAGGACAAGACTGCAGCATAGCCAACCAACTGGACTTACACTCGGGGATTCAGAATTACAAACCACTGATCATGTGCGGAATCTTGGCCTTGTCCTGGATGGTGGCTTGACACTTAAACATCAGATATCAGCCACAATCAAATCCTCATTCTTTCACCTAAGGAACATAGCCAGAATCAAGCACTTAATTCCCTCAGATGATCTGCCAAAAGTCATACATGCATCTGTATCATCTTGATTAGACTACTGTAATGCCCTCTACCTTGGTCTCCCAGCAAAAGAATTTCACCGCTTACAGCTGGTGCAAAACACAGCTGCCAGGCTGTTAACCAACCAGCCCCATTCTAGCCACATAACACCCATCGTCTGCTCCCTTCACTGGCTGCCTGTAAGATGGCGAATCATCTTCAAGATTGGCTTACTGAGTTTCAAAGCACTACATGACCAGGGCCCAAGGTACCTGAAGCAGCTACTGACCCCACACTGCCCCACTCGATTACTGTGATCTGTAGATGAAGGACTTTTAGCAGTACCTAGAATCTCCCGTAATTCATCCGGGGGTCGAGCTTTTAGTCATGCGGCTCTGACTCTATGGAATTCACTTCCCCGCACAGTGCGAGAGGCCCCAACTATAGAATCCTTCAAAAGTAGACTCAAGACTTTCCTTTTTACTCAAGCATTCCCATAAATGTCCCTTTAGTATCTCCATGCTTTTTTATTTTATGAAAAGCTGTTCTGTACTTCATTATTTTCTGTACTATATTATGCTATGGATCTGTTAAGCGCCTTGAGTCCTATTGGAGAAAGAGCGCTATATAAATAAAATTATTATTATTATTATTATTATTATTATTATTAAAAGAATTAAACATTTAAATATATGCATAATTAAAAAAAAACACTTACTCCGGTATCATAATCCATATCTTAATGTAGAACACCAGGAGGAAAGTAAAAAAACATTTTGTTGGTAATATTTAACACAATTTAAACAAACAATATTACACCACAAATTAAACCACAAGAACACAATTAGCATGCATATACTTACCTTAAACATACAATTAACAAACAAATATAGTTATGTTGAAAAAAACATACAAAAAATACACACAACACCCCAACATACGACACACACACATGAGCATGCATATACTTACCAGCAGATGAATAAAGGGCCACAAAATAAAGACAAAAGGCTGAGGACAAATAAAATAGGGGTAAGCTCCCCAAAAACTAAACAAAAATAGAATCTTCCTTGAGAAGGAAACAAATATAAAAAAACAACATAAGCACACAAATATATACCCACATCCCTACAAACCACACACACACACACACACACACACACACACACATGTGCATGCATATACTTACCAGCAGATGAATAAAGGGCCACAGAATAAAGGCAAAAGGCCAAGGACAAATAAAATACGGGTAAGCTCCCCAAAAAACTAAACAAAAATAGAATCTTTCTTGAGAAGGAAACAAAAAAAAAAACAACATAAGCACACAAATATGTATACAAACATCCCTACAAACCACACAAACCTATGAACATGCATATAGGGACTTGCTCATACATATCAACATACAATATACTAAACTAGATTATTCAAGTAAATAAGTACAAGTGTCATCATAACATTCCATGTACATTACTCCATGGACCAAAGCTTGGAAGCAATGCTTTGTTTAAAAAATGTAACAAAAAACATATCTTACCTTGAATACTGGACACGTCTCAAACACAGCAAACACTACACAAAATAACAGTCTCCTGCATACACCCACAAACACAGGCTGCATAGAACCTGCTTAAATAGGAGCAGCAATCAAAGCACATGTAACAATTGTGTATGCATCACCTATGCTGTTTCCCGCCTAACCATGCATATGCAGGTATAAAAACACCCCACAGAGCCATACGCACATGCTATCAACAGCATGAAGCATGATTCAGTTGCAGAATAGATGACCAGGCTGAATGAAGAGATGAGGGCCATCCTGCAAAGGAGCAGACAGCTGGCACAGCAAAGATGACAGCAACAAACACCTGCCAGTGCAGAGGAGGAACGACCAGGACCCAGTAGTGATGAAATCCCATCTACTGGCCCACAAACACAAGAAGAGGCTGGTGTGAGGGCCCTGGCTGAAGAACATGTGGCACAAACTGAGGAAGAATCTGGGCCAACTACCCAAACCCAGCAATCACAGCCACAAAGTGAAGAGGAAGGTGGAGATTCTTCTCAGGCTGATGCATCGCAGGCAACAGGCAAAAAGAGAAGACGACAACCCCCATTTACAAAGAGAGAGTTGGGAATTCTGGTCCCCCAGGCCATTGATAAAATCCATTTTGGAGATAAAAACATGGGTGCTGGTACAAATGACCGGATCTGGAGAGAAATCACAGACTGTGTAAATGGTGTTGGCCCAATTATCCACACACCACAGGAAGTAAGAAGACCGTAAGAACCTACGTAGCCACAATGTTAAACACTATAGTATGCATTAACTAAGATTTAAGCAGCATTTACAAAGTCATGTTGCCTATAGCAACCAATACTATTACATGTGCTCAAAAAGTATGGATCACATTTACTAACGTTTTATTTCTTCTCCTTTCAAACCCCAAAACATATGTAGTTGGGCTGACTTCAAGTCCCACCTGAAGCAGAAAAGGCTGTGCACTGGAACACTTCGAGGGCAACAAGGGGAGGGCCACTCCCTGAGACTGTGGAGTTTACAGACATGGAGGAGCTATCAATGGTCTGTGTGTCCTATGAGGAGGTGGCAGGTGTGTCCGAAATGGACACCGACACACCTGCCATGGAAGGTCCACATTTCTTGGAAGGTAAGCTTAAAACATATATTGTCAAGTGTTTACTGTATAAGTTTGTAAAAATATACTGAGTTTTTTTTTACTCTTCTTTTTTACAAAACACAGCACAGGAAGGGCATCTCACTGAGTCACAGGAGGTCCATCTCACTGAGGCTGAGGATGTCAGTATCCGGAGCCTCACCTCCAGTGCGGTCTCCCGGGGGTTGCCATCCCGGTGGTTGGCGCGGCTGCGACAGTGGCGAGTTGCTTGCAGCGGATCCTTGGGCATGTGTGCAGCTACCGGAGGTCGGGGGCTGGGGGCTGGTGAGCCAGGAGCTGCAGTGGATAGTCGCTGTATCACAGCCCTCTGGCGGTAACTCTGTTTCAGGAAGTCGGGGCCGGAGCTGGGTTAGCTAAAGTGCTGCAGCTGAGAATGTCCCCAGTGCTGGGGGCGGCCATGTTGGAGACCAGAGATCTGCCAAATTGACAATTCTAAATACTTTTGTCGTATAAACAACCCTTTATGAAGTCTAAGAACACTGTACGCTGTTTGCTTAAGAAGTACCGTTAGGGTACGCTATTTGCGTAACGATCGCTCCGCCGTAGGCGAGACGCTCAAGCGTCACGTTCGCTCACGGCCCAGTGATCACAGGACACGTTATTGGTTATGACTAGAGTAATGATTCGCTATGGCGTAGCATACGCTCGAGACCACGAGGAGGTCACCAGCGGCGCAGACGCTCACAACGCTATACCTTAATGTTTAAACCTTATACCAATGAAATACACAGAATACCTTAATGTGAGTACAGGGTGTAAGTGCAACCTTGTGTAACCTGACTAACTACAAGGCTGCTTGAGCGTCACCGACGCTCAAGTGAACACTTAATACTATAGAAAATACACAGATACTGGTTTAGGTTCCAAAGCCTATTAACTGTATTATATCTAATATATTTGAAAAAGGGGATAACAGTACAAATGATACACTACAATATAACAGAGACTTCCTAACCACAGAACTAAACAATAAATACAAAAAGACAATACTACACTGACCTAAATGCAATACAATACAATACTATCTAATACAATACAATACTAGCCTAGTCTAGGGGAGATATGAGAGAACAGAACAGAGAGAGAGAGAGAGAGAGAGAGAGATGAGAGAAATTGGCTCACAGAAAGACAATGATTACGGAGAGAAACTTACGCACAAAGGGTATGATCGCCTGCGCCTCGATATCCAGCTCCCGGCTATCAGCAGATAACCGTTGATGAGAGAGTGAGAGTTGGATATGGTCGGCCTGCCCATTTATGCCCCACACACAATGCAATCTCATGGTCCTACAATCCCATTGTCCATTGGCCGAAGGAATTCGGCCCTGCATCATAACAAAAGGTCATAGGGTGATTCATACAGGTGGGCTGTGACGATTTCCAACAGCTCAGGTGGGTGGGAAACTGGGTTTCCCGCCGCATACCTGAGTATGTGTAAATAATAGAAATGGACATAAACTTCTTATGTCCATAACCATTCGCACGAGCGATTAATACGCTCCAAACCAACACCGGAATATTGCTAATTAAATACTCTTCCGATGGGTACCAAACACTGCTGTATGATTCCTGTTAGACCCTTCGTACAATACAAAGAGGGATTCCTTTAGACAGGGACCTTCTATATTAGCCAAACTTTCAGAAACTATCAAAGGGATCATGATCTACAAACTACATTAATTGTGAAAATATGTAACGAATGAGTCGCACGCTACGACTACATAAACTCTACCGTAAATACGCATACCGCGCCTGCGAGTGCACGCTATCGCGGGTATGCGCCTTCACGGGAGAGCGTACGCATGCGCAGCGCGGACCAGTGTGCGGTGCAAATATGGCAACGTGCATAGAGACATTTTTCTGACTTTGACAGTCCACCCTTTGGCAGTCAATAATAACTGCCACCTTCTAAAATATTTAAGGAGAAAAATGTAAATCAGGGGTTAATTGATTTCCATGGTGGGGTAAGGAAGAAAGAGAGGAGTAGGTGTGAAAAGGGTATGACCTAGTGAGAAAGTAGAAGCATGTGTGTATGAGTCCATGTTTGGAGGGTCATGTATCATCGTGCCGTACGTGTGGTAAATCAAGCTTCGAGGTATTGCGAAGTATACATTTGAATTCCTTCTTATCCTGTGGTACAGGTCTGTGGATGGGCTGTCAAACTCTACCGAGCTCATTTCGGCTATGGTTGTAACAAAATGGGGATGCACATTTTAGTTGATGATACATGAATGGGGGAGGTATGTGGTTGCTGATATCTGTGCCTGTATTCCCTATCGTCTATGTGTGTCGTTACCTGGGGGTTGTAGAGATGAAGATAAAGAACACTTACGAAAAATGCAATGATATTCTATGTCAGGGAAATGTACATCTGTTGTTGAAGTTGTGTTCGGTATCTGTTGAGAGTCGTCTTCTTTGCGCTGTATTGCTCCTTGGGCATGAGCAAATAGCTTTGTCTGAGCCATCAGATTTACAAAAAATGTTGGGCTAGCGTGAGTTTAAAAGTACTAGGGAAACTGGGGATCCATGGCAAAGTTCATCAAGTGTCCATATTTAAAGTTGTCAAATCTTCTTCTTTGGTCAATCCGTTGTCTGTATACATCTCGTCTCGTCAGCTTCCTCGTCCAAGGGGGTCTTTGTATCTGGGAGAAAAGCAGAAAAACAGGTGAAAGAAACGGACCGTATAATCGCATTTTCATCACATTCTGGTTTCTATCATTGGGTCATAAATCAAATCCAGGTTAATTACGGTTTCCTCACTCCTCAAGCTCATCACTTTTGTACTTTGTTTGCACCTCATTAAAGCCTGCCCGCATCTAAATATCAATCCAATCGATATAACGACACCCAAGATACATAGTAGAAACTTTCCAACATCCATTATGACTCCTTGAGCCCAGTCTCCTAAACCGGAGAACCAATTTCGCGGGTTCAACCATGACACCCAACCAGTCAGCTCATTACCTACAGCAGCAAGGGTGAGATTGTGTTTTCGACGAAATTCCCACTTCAATTGGAGAATATCGTCCATCTTTTGGTCTATGACCTCTACCGGGTCCTCGGTGCTATTTGTGATATACGTGCAACACTTTATGCCGTACTGTGTTGCCAATGTAACACAATATCCGCCTGTTACTGCTGTAAGATAATTAAGAACCATCCTATGCTGAACTAGTTCTGTTTTGTAGGCTTGAAGTTCTCTTCCAGTGTATCTAAACGTGTCATCATACATTTCAGTGATATTATCTAACAAATTGGCGAGTGCGGAAATGTATCTATAATTCATCACACCTCGAGCGGTGCGAGTGAAATCTAACGCTACCAGAACCTGAATCCCGGTGGATTCATGGATAAGATCAGAGGCCGGATGCTCTAACCTTTCTGACAGTTGTCGTTTAACTCGGTGCTCGTAATGAGTGTGAGTATAAGGAGCTTGGGCACCACGGTGTATGTCCTTCATTTTGTCATGTGTAACAGTCATCACTTCAGGCAATACTTTTCCAATATAACACAATCCTTCAGAGTTTGGGGCAAGCCACTTGTACGCCTTTCTCCCGCATATGAAATATGCGTCATCGGGGAGAACATAAGGGACGGAGAAGGACATGACCATGTTACAAACCTTCCAGGTGAAATCTCCTGACCCTAATTCTTCCAACTGCTTAATGCACGTATCAGTTTGTACGATATGTGCACAGTATCCTGGTGATACCTCTCCAACTCTAGTAATCCTATTTCCTAAGGTATATCGATACCGAAAAGATTTTCCTCTACTGGCTATATGGCGTACGAGCTCTGTATCTGTAGGCATTCTATCTGCTCTGTGTGAAAAGGTCATGGTAAGGTTGCTCCACGACACTTCCCAATTTCCCGGTTTTCTGGGATTGGAGATGTTGAAACATAAGAGGGACCTATCCACATGGTATTGGTGGAGCTTCAAACTAGGAGGGCTGGAGATGTTAAACCTCCGATCCACCGGTCTCCCACCACTTAGCTCAAGTACCTCCCCTAACGTTAAAGGAAATGGTACTAGCCCTGATTTGCTGTGACCCTGAGGTACTTGAGAGCATACCCAACAATCTGTTTGGTTTAACACGTTACCCACTAAGGAGTGATAGTCACTCAATGGATGCCGGTCCATATGGATATTAAAACTAGATTGGCATTTCTTTATGCATCCATCTTCAACCAGATTATCACAGAGCCTACAGATACAATTTTCTTCAGCTAACAATCCATCACAATTTCTTCTATCGGATCGTTTTCTGATACTCGCCTTTGCTTGTTGGTTTGGTTGATCTTGGAAAACTACGCCTCCATCATCATAATCGGAACCCATTCCAGAACCTCTTTCGACCTCTATGGTACTCTCGCCGGAACAGACTGCTCTGGTCAACATCATGGTTAACATCAAAATCCGGATTACAGTCTCTTGGGGCAAGTCCATCTCTGAGGAGGAAATAGAGAAGAATGAGAAGGGGGAAAAAGAAATTTTAAGGGAGAGGGGCTGGGAAGTGGAGAAAAACAATAAAAGGGAGAAGGGAGTCGACAACTGCTTTCGGTCTTCAAGGCTCAGGTGCCGCCTCAGTCCTCCTGGAACAGACACTCTAGTGATACAACCTCTACCGTCTGTTCCTTATCACGGGACTTCTCTGGATCAGCAACCTTTTTGCAGTGGGATGAATGGACCCAAGTCTCTCTCTCAGCAACCTTCAATGCTGTGGTGCTAGTCAATAAGACCTGGTATGGTCCTTCCCATCTATCAATAAGACAACCTGAGCGTAGAAAATTTCGTATCATTACATAATTCCCAGGTTCAATGTCATGACAATTACTATCTGGTAAATCAGGAATCACCAACTTCAGATTATCATTTTGATTCCTCAACTGTTTACTCATGTTAATTAAGTATTTTACAGTTACTTCATTGTTACATTTCAAATCATCCTGGGGGTTAATCATGACATGCGGTTGTCGACCAAACAAGATTTCAAAAGGAGACAGATTAAGAGGGGACCTGGGAGTGGTTCTGATGCTATACAAAACAATGGGTAAAGCTTCTGGCCACGTCAATCCTGTCTCTGTCATTACTTTACTCAATTTATTTTTAATAGTGCTGTTCACTCTTTCGACCTTCGCGCTCGCCTGTGGACGGTACGGAGTGTGCAGCTTGCTATCAATACCCATTAATTTACACATTCCTTGAAAGACATCACCTGTAAAATGGGTACCCCTATCACTTTCAATGATTCTAGGGATACCATATCTACATACAAATTCCTGCACAATTTTCTTAGCTGTAAACATAGCAGTATTTGTAGCTGCTGGAAATGCTTCGACCCAATTCGAGAAAACATCTATACAGACAAGTACATATTTCAAATTTCGACATGGGGGTAATTGAATGAAGTCAATTTGTATTACCTGGAAAGGGCCGCCGGCAGGTGGGATATGGGATGGTTCTGTAGGTATTGCTTTTCCAATATTCTTTCTCAGACAGGTAAGGCATGACATTGCTCTTTTACCCGCATGAGAGGAGAATCCTGGGGCGCACCAGTATGCTCTTACCAATTTGCACATCCCCTCCTTGCCTAGATGAGTCAGTCCGTGAGCTGCTTCAGCCAGACATGGAAGGTATGCCCTGGGGGCCACCGGTTTACCATGTCCATCCGTCCAGAGCCCTGAGGACTCCTGGCCATATCCCTTTGCCTTCCAGACTGCTCTCTCCTGTGTGGAACACAAATTCTGCATCTCACACAACTTTTGTGTGTTGATGGTATTAAATACCATCAGTTGTGTGGTGTCTGTCCGTATGGGGGTAGCAGCTGCAAGCTTTGCGGCTTCGTCTGCTCGGCTGTTACCAAGGGATACTGGGTCTTGGCTATATGTATGTGCTTTACATTTGATAACAGCCACTCTGTCGGGTTCCTGTATCGCTGTTAGAAGCCTTTTTATATGAGCTGCATGCGCTATCGGTGTGCCAGCTGCCGTCATGAAATTTCTGAGCCGCCATAGGGCTCCGAAATCATGGACTACCCCGAAGGCGTATCTAGAATCGGTGTAGATATTGGCTGACTTACCCTTAGCCAATTCACATGCTCTGGTTAGGGCGACCAGTTCAGCAACCTGGGCTGAGTGAGGTGGGCCTAGCGGTTCCGCTTCTATGGTGTCTTGGTCATCTACGACTGCGTATCCAGTACACAAGTCTCCCGAGTCTGACTGTCTGTGACAACTACCGTCCGTGTAGAACGTGAGTTCTGCATCTTCCAGTGGATTGTCACTGATGTCAGGCCTTGCGGTAAAATTTTGGGTCAAATATTCCATACAATCATGTGTATCTTCCTTTGCATTAAATCCTCCTTCCCCATCACTCTCACCTTCCACCCTTTGTGCCTGACCAGGCACACCTGGGAGAAATGTTGCAGGATTTAATGCACTGCATCTCCTTATGGTGATGTTTACTGGGGCCATTAATGCCAATTCCCATCTTGTAAACCTTGCTGATGAGACGTGTCTGGTTTGGGCAGAATTCAATAAGGCAGATACCGCATGCGGTGTATGGATTGTGAGGTTGTGGCCTAGCACGACATCTTCGCTTTTTGTCACTAGCAATGCTATCGCCGCAACGCTACGCAAGCATGTGGGGAGGGATCGCGCTACCGTATCTAGCTGAGCGCTGTAATATGCAACTGGCCTGCTGGCATCACCGTGTTTTTGTGTTAGTACACCTGCTGCGCACCCAGCACTTTCTGTTCCGTATAGTTCAAAGGGTTTCCCATAGTCTGGCATACCTAGTGCTGGTGCCTGCGTTAGGCATTGCTTGAGTCTCTCAAATGCTGTTTCAGATTCGTCTGTATGCGAAATCCGATCAGGTTTGTTTGAAGAGACCATTTCCTGCAAAGGTAGCGCCAATATGGAAAACCCTGGGATCCAATTACGGCAATACCCACACATTCCTAGAAACGTCCTGATCTGTTGCTGGGTTTGTGGCAGTGTCATGTCTCTAATGGCTTGGATTCTATCAGCGGTCAGGTGTCTCAGTCCTTGTGTTAGACAGTGTCCCAAATATTTTACCTTAGTTTGGCATAATTGTAACTTGTCTTTGGAAACCTTGTGACCTGTGTCTGAAAGATGAAACAGGAGCTGTTTCGTATCCTTCAGGGAAGCTTCCAATGAATCAGAACACAGTAGTAGATCATCCACGTACTGTATCAACACTGATCCACTCTCCGGTTGGAAAGACTGTAAACAATCATGCAAAGCCTGAGAAAATATACTTGGACTATCTATGAAACCTTGGGGTAACCGAGTCCACGTGTATTGGACTCCTCTGTATGTGAATGCAAACAAATATTGGCTGTCAGGGTGCAGAGGTACCGAAAAGAATGCGGAGCAGAGGTCAATAACAGTGAAAAATTTGGCAGTGGGAGGAATTTGCATTAGGATGACAGCTGGATTAGGCACTACGGGGAACTGACTCTCAACTATTTTGTTAATCCCCCTTAGATCTTGCACTAGCCTGAAACCCCTCCCCCCACTCTTTTTAACAGGGAAGATGGGACTATTTGCTGTGCTGGACGTTCTTACTAGAATGCCCTGTTGTAGCAAGCGCTCTATTACGGGAAAAACTCCTAACTCCACCTCTGGCTTCAGAGGATACTGTGGGATTTTTGGAGCTATCCTACCATCTTTTACTTGTACAACTACTGGAGCTACATTTGCCATTAATCCAGTGTCCTGTCCATCTTTTGTCCAAAGTGACTCTGGTATCTGAGATGTCATCTCTTCTACTTGGGATGGATTCCTATTTGTCATAATGGAATGTGACATTAATTTTGATGGGGAGTCTAACATGTCTCGTACTTCCTGAGCGTGATTCTCAGGGATGTCCAAGAATACACCTTCAGGAGTACAATAAATGACGCAACCCATTTTACATAGTAAGTCTCTACCCAGGAGATTAGTTGGTGCCGATGCAGCCAGCAAAAAGGAATGCTTGGTATGCAAAGGCCCTATTGTAATCTCGGCTGGTTTGCTAACAGGGTAGTGCTGGACTACTCCTGTTACTCCCATGGCTGGAATTGTCCTACCAGTGGTTCTCATGCCCACTGTCGAATTTATCACTGACTTGGCCGCCCCTGTGTCTACAAGAAAGTTTAAAGTTTTACCAGCTACATTGATTGCAATTTCTGGTTCGCTTCCAAGACTAGCAATCAACTTAACTGGGTGCAGATTACAGGTATGGCCACACCCCTATTGGGTATGCTGACCTCCCTGAATCCCGTTGGCAGCAACTACTTGTGAGGGGGTTAGCTGGGAACTACCAGAGGCATGCCAACCTCTGTTCGGGGGGTATCTTTTTGTTTCCCCTGTATGTGGCTCAAAACTCCGCCTCTGTGGACCCTGCTCCCATTGTCGTGTGTTGTGTTGTTGTCTAGGGGGTTGAAAAGATCTTTGTACATTCTTTGTTCTACATTCTCGTGCAAAGTGTCCCGGTCTGTTACAAGAAAAACATGTTATTACACTTGCCTTACCCACAGGATTCGGTGGTACATACGCAGGCTGCTTTGTGGTCAGCGCCTGTATACTTACTGACATCAACTTATCACTTTGCGACTCCCTGTGCCTAGTGATATTTCTGTCGTGATCAATAGCAGCCTCTCTCAATGTGGACACTGACAGACCTCGCCAGCATGGTTGCGTGGTCTGTACCCTAGCTTTTAATGTTTCTTTCAAACCATCCATCAGTACAGATACTGCTACTTCTCGATGGTTTGGGTTGGTCTTAATGTCTTCTATACCAGTGTACTTTGCCATTTCTAATAGTGCCCGGTGAAAATATTCTGTTGCCGTTTCGGACTCCTTTTGCTTAATGGAAAATATTTTATTCCATTTAACAACGGCAGGGAAATACTCCTTTAGCTGTAAATTTATCCTTTTTACATTATCCTTGTTGTACACGTCTGTAAGCGGTACATCTTTATCCAATGCACAGTCAGCTAAAAATTGAGTTGCGTCAACATTGGAAGGTAAACAAGCTCTTAGCAGTATCTGCCAATCCTTGTTGTTGGGTTCTACAGTGTTACCTAGATCCCTGATGTATTTTTGGCTAGCAACTAAATCCTTCCTGGGGTCAGGAAATTCGGACACTATTGTTCTTAATTCCATTCTGGAAAATGGAGTGTACATGGCAATGTTCCTTATGGGAGTGGCTCCAGACACATCTGTTTTTCCATTGGGAACTGCTATTACCCTTACAGGAGCAATTCTAACAGCCTCTTCCTGTGTAGATTCTACAGCTTGTTGTGGTACAATTGTTTCAGTGTAGTGCATGGTGCCGTACTTACCCGTTGACACGACCTCACCTATCCCTCCGCTAGGGGCTTTCACTAATCTCGTGGGTGTCGCTGTGCCTACTGTGGTCTCTGCTATGGTGGCTGCAAGAGAGAGAGCTGAAATTGTTGCTGAATCGTCTTCTTGATCACACTCCTGAGGAAGGTTCAAAACAGGGTACATCTTGCACGGGTTAATACTTGCATGAGTTATTTGGTTAACATCATTAACATTTACAAGGTTACTAAGAGTTTTTGTTTTATAACCCAGTGCGTTTCTCTCCGTAATCAACTTCTCTCCTGCAATGTATGGTGGAGGAGGAGCTGTGGCTATCAGCTTCCTGACTGCCCCAGATCCTGCCGCCAGAGCCAAACCTCTCTGTATCTCACCTTCCTGGTGCCATAACTGTAAATAATCATGATGCTGAATTCGTCTCTTTGCTGATTTTACGAGACATATCCTCCTCCTTAAATTTTGTAACACTTCTGGACTAAAGCTACCTATTCTTGGGAATTTGTCCCTGTCTTGTACAGTCATTCTCTCCCATTCATCACATAAAGATTCGGTGTGACTTCCATATTTTTCACACATTACATATCGTACCGACCCAACTGGTCGGTTCACAGAATCAACCTGAACCAGGGTTGATCGCCCCCTACCTGAGCAACTGGCCCCCATAGTCTGCAGGTGTTGCTTAGTCCTCCTTGGATCTCTGTATCAAGGTTTTCAGCAAGCCTTTTCAGACAACCAAATTACTCCACAGTAGGCCGGCGGTGGCGGTTTACCGAGTACCCCACTCACTCGCCCACCTCGACCAATACGACCTGATCACACCGATATGGTGCTGGCGTACTCGATACAGGGCCCCTATGGAACCTTCAGTTTACTGGAACATATGAGGGTTACCCGCAGGACACTTACTCTTTCCAGTAAAGTTGGGGTTGTTAGATAGTTCCTGAGTGACCAGCGAACTTCCCTTCCAAAAATAAAAAATTACACAAATCACGTCAGAATGTACAAATAGCGTTTGTGACCACTTTACTCTAATGGTATTAGGTCAGATTACTAACTACTGCACACAATTACGTGTGGTCCAATCGTTCAGTACACAAGCACTACTTGTTATGTACTGAAAGATCAATGGAATCGATGTTTCCGGCCGCGATTCCTTCAGCAAGAGCTTGTATGGCCTATATGGGTTCTGCACCAACACCCCAGGCGTTGTGCCACTGGACTTTTATAGCGGACCTTTTACCTTACGACCTCCTGGTCTTGTTACCTTATGACCTCCTGGTCTTGTTACCTTATGGTCCGCTATACTCTAATGCTCAAATATTATTTAACCAGGGATGCCTCCCTAGCCACCGTATATGTCACTTACACGTATGTCCCTTGACGAGTACCCGGCTTTCCTTTTGGTTTCACCTTAAAGTTGTATAAACTTATGTATACAAAACCACACTCACTCAACACATGTACACTTTGTTTCTATATCTATTTCTGCGCAGAAATTGTCTTCAGTCCAACAGTGTTACCAATTAGGAGTAGGATCTGTTAAACTAAATTTCAGATTTTTCCAAAAATAGATTTGCGTTATTTACCGCGTCGCGTTATCTACCGCTGTGCGTTACTTATCGCCTTTGCGCTAATTATCGCTTTTCGTGACTTGAGCTACGTGGGCGTAACCGGACGCTACGTTGCGTAGTGAACGCTGCGTGCGTCTGCCTTTGGATTGCGTACGCTAGTCTTTGTTAGCGACACGTGTACGCAATGCAAAGATCCACCGTAACACAATATATACTTTTATCAATGTAAATGATCCCTGATCATCTACCGCAATCCACACTGACTGCCTTGTATCTCAGACAAATCGTGTGTTGTTCTATACTTTAACTATTACCTCTGCTATGAAATAACAGCAAATCTCTTTTAGCACTTTCTATCAACTATAAAAATTGGCAAACAGGAATAGTGATATACGAAATTGAAAAAAAAGAAATGCAGATAAATGTATGCGTGCGTGTATACGCAAGACAGAAGATAAATAAAACAGTTTTTAAAAGACACAAGCGTTTTGTTCTTACTTCCGGTTCCCGGATTCCTTCAGCACTCTTTATCTAAGCGAAGCAGACGCTTATCCCGTCAGCACTGGGAGACAACCTCCCACCCTTTGCTGGGGGATAATGTCTGCTGATCTACCTAGTGCAGATATGAGAAGGATAGGACGAGTCCCCAATTGACAATTCTAAATACTTTTGTCGTATAAACAACCCTTTATGAAGTCTAAGAACACTGTACGCTGTTTGCTTAAGAAGTACCGTTAGGGTACGCTATTTGCGTAACGATCGCTCCGCCGTAGGCGAGACGCTCAAGCGTCACGTTCGCTCACGGCCCAGTGATCACAGGACACGTTATTGGTTATGACTAGAGTAATGATTCGCTATGGCGTAGCATACGCTCGAGACCACGAGGAGGTCACCAGCGGCGCAGACGCTCACAACGCTATACCTTAATGTTTAAACCTTATACCAATGAAATACACAGAATACCTTAATGTGAGTACAGGGTGTAAGTGCAACCTTGTGTAACCTGACTAACTACAAGGCTGCTTGAGCGTCACCGACGCTCAAGTGAACACTTAATACTATAGAAAATACACAGATACTGGTTTAGGTTCCAAAGCCTATTAACTGTATTATATCTAATATATTTGAAAAAGGGGATAACAGTACAAATGATACACTACAATATAACAGAGACTTCCTAACCACAGAACTAAACAATAAATACAAAAAGACAATACTACACTGACCTAAATGCAATACAATACAATACTATCTAATACAATACAATACTAGCCTAGTCTAGGGGAGATATGAGAGAACAGAACAGAGAGAGAGAGAGAGAGAGAGAGAGATGAGAGAAATTGGCTCACAGAAAGACAATGATTACGGAGAGAAACTTACGCACAAAGGGTATGATCGCCTGCGCCTCGATATCCAGCTCCCGGCTATCAGCAGATAACCGTTGATGAGAGAGTGAGAGTTGGATATGGTCGGCCTGCCCATTTATGCCCCACACACAATGCAATCTCATGGTCCTACAATCCCATTGTCCATTGGCCGAAGGAATTCGGCCCTGCATCATAACAAAAGGTCATAGGGTGATTCATACAGGTGGGCTGTGACGATTTCCAACAGCTCAGGTGGGTGGGAAACTGGGTTTCCCGCCGCATACCTGAGTATGTGTAAATAATAGAAATGGACATAAACTTCTTATGTCCATAACCATTCGCACGAGCGATTAATACGCTCCAAACCAACACCGGAATATTGCTAATTAAATACTCTTCCGATGGGTACCAAACACTGCTGTATGATTCCTGTTAGACCCTTCGTACAATACAAAGAGGGATTCCTTTAGACAGGGACCTTCTATATTAGCCAAACTTTCAGAAACTATCAAAGGGATCATGATCTACAAACTACATTAATTGTGAAAATATGTAACGAATGAGTCGCACGCTACGACTACATAAACTCTACCGTAAATACGCATACCGCGCCTGCGAGTGCACGCTATCGCGGGTATGCGCCTTCACGGGAGAGCGTACGCATGCGCAGCGCGGACCAGTGTGCGGTGCAAATATGGCAACGTGCATAGAGACATTTTTCTGACTTTGACAAATTGAATTCACACTCTGCTTCCAGCCAATCCGGTGCAGTCTTCCCTTATAAAAGGGGGCTGGCTCAGGGAGAGAGTGCTTCAAGTTACTTTCCTGTGAAAGGTGCTCAAGCTCTGTGCTCCCAGGCTGCTCCTGATTCCCCGGTGTCTGTTGCTATCATCAGTCCATGACCTATCACTGCTGTAGTCCTGTCGCTTAACCCGTCGCCACTCGTGGAGGAGCTCACGGGCTCCCGGTCGTTAGGGGGCTTTGGGTGCTAAACAGTGGTTTCTGCGGGCATCTCGCTAGCCCAAACCACAGTCTTCGTTTCTTCAGAATCTAAGTTCTTTAGCCTCGCTTTCCGTAGCCCAAGCCACAGTCTTCATTTCTTCAGAATCTGAGTTCTTCAGCCTCGCCCTCCAAGCTCAAGCCACAGTCTTTCAGTTCTTCAAAACCCAGCCTCCTTCAGCCTTGTCTACTAATCATAAACCACAGTTTTTCAGTTCCCCAAATACCGGTGATCTTCAGCTCCATTCCTCAAATTGTTTAATCATTGACTCCAGTTCTTTTCCCGTGTCTTTTAATTCCTCAAGTATCGGTGTACAGTTGTTTCTTCATTAAAGATACAGTTAATTTCCTACAGAGTCCTCACTCTTTCTTCTGCTCACCAGTCAACTCTACACCTACTAGGCCTCCACCTCATGAGGAAGAACTACATTCAACCACCTCGTCTACTTCCTACACAGTCAGCTGTCCTCCCAGCCCAAGCTCGGTTGTCGGAACCCCAATCTTCGCTGAGTGTGACAAAGGAGGGGGGAGGTAGTAACACCTCCAGTGTGAGGCAGGAAATACCACCAGCCCAGCCCCACACTGGCACACACACCCCTCCCCCCAAAGAACTCTCTTGGCGATACTAGCTGAGATAGCCAGCCATGGAGTTTGAAACACCGAATTCCATGACCAGATGATCCGGGAGGTACGTGAGATGTCCTTTTGGCTCACTGACCTGACCACCCGTGTTCGTCAAGGCATGTGCAACATCAACTCTTCGGTCCAACAACTCAACAACACAATAAGACAAGACATACAGACCATCGCTGGCCTCCTTGGCCACAGTCTCAGGGATGCTCCAACACATGGCTCATCCCTTACCCCTGCTCAGGAACAAAATCCCACTGGGCAGGGCCCTTGAAGGTCAGTGTGCAGACCTACCATTGACCAACATCCCCTTAATGCGTGGCGGAAAAAGAAGAAAAAAAATTCTCTCCAGATGCGGATACATTTCCCAGCACCCATGTTGTTTATGTTCTAAAATGGCTTGTGGAACCAGAATGAAAAACTCCCTCCTGCTGAATGTGGTTTGTCATCTTCTCTTTTTGCTTGTGATGCATTAGCCTGTGAACTTGTCCCACCTTCCTCTTCTGATTGGGGTCTGGCTAGTTGGGTTTGGGTATTGCGTCCAAATTCTTCCTCAATTTGCCCCACATCTTCCTCAGCCATGGTAATGAGACCAGTATCTTGTTGTGTTTGATGGCCAGTAGATGGGGATGCTTCACTACTGGGTACTGTCATCCTATCTTGGCTACAGGCAGGTGTTTGTTGCTGTGCCATGTTCTGTTAGGTTTGGACAAATATTTTTTTTTACATTACACAACATTATCTAATATTGTTTTGCCTAGTAAAAATACTTTTGACCCATACACTTTGGTCTGAAATTGTGTTTATATTAGTGTGTGTGTGTGTGTGTGTGTGTGTGTGTGTGTGTGTGTGTGTGTGTGTGTGTGTGTGTGTGTGTGTGTGTGAGAGAGAAGTTTTACATTGTAGCTAAATATACAAATGTATTTTTATCCTGCTTGTGTCAATTCCCGAAAAACATGGGAAGTTACATATACAAAAATACACAAATATACTTCACATGTATCTTGCTCCTTAGACAATATAAGGGCAGGAATCACTTTGGTTACTATGGGTAACCAGCCATCTGAAATATAACTCACATCTGACATAATTAATCCGTAGGAAGGTATTAGCTAAAGCAGGAGTTACTAACATGATAGGTTAAGGTGCATTATGGGGGGTCATTCCGAGTTGATCGCTCGTTGCCGATTTTCGCCAGCGCAGCGATCAGGTTAAAAAAAATGGCAAAACTGCACATGCGTATGCACCGCAATGCGCAGGTGCGTTGTACGGGTACAAAAAGGACTGGTGCTGGGCTATGGATTTAGCAAAGATTCCATTCGCACAGCCGAATGCAAGGTGATTGACAGAAAGAGGGTGTTTATGGGTGTCAACTGACCGTTTTTTGGGAGTGTTTGGGAAAACATAGGCGTGCCAGTCATTTGCAGGGAGGGTGACTGACGTCAATTCCGGCACCAAAAAGACTGAAGTGATCGCAAGGGCTGAGTAAGTCCAGAGCTACTCTGAAACTGCACAAAATGTTTTTACTGCACTCGGCTGCAAAGGCGTTCGCACACTTGCAAAGCAAAAATACACTCCCCCGTGGGCGGTGACTATGCATTTGCACGGCTGCTAAAAGTAGCTAGCGAGCGATCAACTCGGAATGACCCCCTATGTTGGGAATGTGGTTATATGAAACACACAACAAATGTAGGAATCTGGAAAACATGGCATGTTTGTGGTATATAAAGGAAATTAATTTGTTTTTATTTAGGTTTAATTAAAAATTTCATACACAAAAAATACATGTTTGACATGTGCAATACACATGTATTTGCCAATAATAAACATGTGTGCTGCATGAGATATTAACATATTTTGCTAACATTTAACATAATAACATTTCCAGGGAGTGTAAATGTACATACCATCTCTGAGAGTGCCAGAGCTACAATGGCCCGTTGATGCGTTTGCATTGCAAACAGCTGCGTCCTATTGACAATGATTAGCTAGGTGCACCCTGTCACGCACCTGTGGCGTCCGTTCACTAGCTGTGCGCAGCCCTAGACTTACTCTTTTACTGCGAACGCCTGGTGTGTACCAGCAACGGGCAGCTTTGCAGCGGGGTGAAAACCACACCTACAGACCTTAGCACACTCCCCCACAAGACATCCACCTTCATGCCCCTTTTCGCTAGCCAGCGAAGCCATTCTCACGCACCGCCTTCAATACGCCTCTTTGCGGTTGCGTGGCTGTGAACCCAGAAAGCGTGTGTATTTCTGCACATTCGTCGTATGGTGGACTTGGCACATGCACATTCAGTACTTTGCGCCGTGCACATTTGGCTAAATCCCGCTGCTTGGGATGCGAAGATCCGCTGCGATCAACTCGTCTGTTCTCTACATAGAAACCTCTGCTTCCTGCTCTTACTTTCAAGAGGCAGCACAGAGACGTCGGAAAGATAGGCGGTCAGCCAGTTAGATCATTGGTAGTCATTCCGAGTTGTTCGCTCGCTAGCTGTTTTTAGCAGCCATGCAAACGCTATGCCGCCTCCCACTGGGAGTGTATTTTAGCTTAGCAGAAGTGCGAACGAAAGGATCGCACAGCGGCGGCAAAGATTTTTTGTGCAGCTTTAGAGTAGCTCAATACCTACTCAGCGCTTGCGATCACTTCAGACTATTCAGTTCCTGTTTTGATGTCACAAACACGCCCTGCGTTCGCCCAGTCACGCCTGCGTTTTTCCTGGCACGCCTGCGTTTTTTCGAACACTCCCTGAAAATGGACACCCAGAAACGCCCTCTTCCTGTCAATCACACTGTGGCAACCAGTGCGACTGAAAAGCTTTGCTAGACCCTGTGTGAAACTACATCGGCCGTTGTAAAAGTATGTTGCGCGTGCGAATTGCGCTGCATACGCATGCGCAGAAGTGCCTTTTTTTGCCTCATCGCTGCACAGCGAACGAATGCAGCTAGCGATAAACTCAGAATGACCCCCCCTTGTCTTTACATATCCACCGCAGCCCAGGAATCAGGGTTCCGGTATGAATGGTCGACCATGTTATGGTCGACAGTCATTAGGTCGACCACTATTGGTCGACATTGACATGGTCGACATGGACACATGGTCGACACATGAAAATGGTCGACACATGAAAGGTCGACATATGAAAAGGTCGACATGAGTTTTTAACTTTTTTGGGTGTCGTTTTTTGCGTAAAGTGACTGGGAACCCCAATTAGTGCACCGCGTCCCCTCGCATGGCTCGCTTCGCTCGCCATGCTTCGGGCATGGTGCCTTCGCTCCGCTACCGCTTCGCTCGGCACACTTTACCGTTTCAATCGTAGTCCATGTGGATCGTAAAGTATGGAAAAGTTCCCCAAAAGAAAAAAAAGTTAAAAAACTCATGTCGACCTTTTCATGTGTCGACCTTTCATGTGTCGACCATTTTCATGTGTCGACCATGTGTCCATGTCGACCATGTCAATGTCGACCAATAGTGGTCGACCTAATGACTGTCGACCATAACATGGTCGACCATGTGAACGGATACCAGGAATCAGACAGGGACAGGAAGACTTAACATGATGCTGTCTGTCATTATAATAGCATACTGTATGGAAAGAGTCACAGCTAGCCTTTCTCATTGTGGGAAAGGTGGGATAGCTGGGAGAAGACAGTGCTCTATTTAAGTCATTTGTTTTTGTTGAAGCAATTATTGAACAGGCCACAAAAAAATGAATCACAAATTTAATAACGGCGTGTGCTCAAGTTTAGGCGACAAATGCAAGCTTTGGGTAAAGTTACACCGTTATGTATAGAGCTACAAACACTCGATGAGAATTACACCAAACATTCAGGAAGGCAAATTACTGCTCCGCTATTGGTCATTATCACCGTTAAATTCTCCAAGTAATTTAACATTAACCAACAGCTGGCAATGATATATTTCTCTCTTGCCAATGCTATCTATATAACCATGATTATTAGTATTGGCGCATCTTTCAGATGTGCTTATAAGGGAAAATGGGATCTAGAATGTAAATAATCTCTGAACTCGGTGCAGTATACATCAAATATAGTATATGGATCACTTCAGGTTTGTACTTTTCCATGACTGCAGAGATTACCCAAACCATAGATATGAGTGATGTCTGTAGCTGTCATTGCTGCGTCTATAACGGGGGTGACCGTAATACCGTCACTCTTCACAAAACAATTTGGGACAGAATTGACCTTTGGTGAGAGTTTTCTCAAATATACAGTACATAATATCTGTAATTCAATGCTGGTAGCAACAATGGGGGTCATTCCGAGTTGTTCGCTCGTTGCCGATTTTTGCTATGCTGCGATTTGTTGCAAATTGCGCATGCGCAAGGCACGCAGGGCGCATGCGCTTAGTTATTTAACACAAAACTTAGCAGTTTTGCTGTGGCTTCTGCGGCGCTTTTCAGTCGCACTGCTGTTCGGTAAATGATTGACAGGAAAGGGGCGTTTCTGGGCAGCAACTCAGCGTTTTCCCGGCGTTTGCAAAAAAAGGCAGGCATGTCAGGGAAAAATGCAGGAGTGTCTCAGAAACTGCTAAGAATTATTTAGTAGCAGTTTTGCTCATTTTTCGTTCGCTATTCTGCTAAACTAAGATACACTCCCAGAGGGCGGCGGCCTAGCGTGTGCAATGCTGCTAAAAGCAGCTTGCGAGCAAACAACTCGGAATGAGGGCCATTATCTTATTACCTGAGTGGCGATGGCAGGTCGGTGACAGCTGTTTTTGGTGATTTGTATGTTGTTTTCTGCCCTTACTTTACTTTGATCATTTCTTGATCTTGCTTTGTCATTCCCCTTCTGTGACCGTACATCATGGTTTCCCGCTTGTGTGATACGACTGTCTTACTATGGGCCTGATTTAGAGATGGTAACTAATGCATTTACAGCTGTGATCCCCTACGCAACGCACCCAATGTGCAAAAATATGCTAATGCTGTAGGTGCCTGGAAATGTACTGAGGCGCCCACCGGTGGCTTCGCAGATTCAACCATCTACATACAAATGCAGAAATCGAAACCCTGGGGGACCCTATGGTGGGATCTGAGATGCTGGCACCATGTTTTCTGCATGCCCATAAAACAGTAGCGCCTAGCATGTGTCTTGCCGCCACTCCACGTTTCCTCTCCCAAAGACATCCTGACTGTCAATCAATTCTCAAAGAAATCCTCACTGTGGGCGACATCGCTAAGGAACAATGGCATGTGCGCAATGCGGCCCCTGTCTGCTGACAATCGCCCAACCCGGCATTGTTTACAACTTTGTATCACGCCCTATGTTTCTTTGCCTATATTTATACTCTCACATAAGTTACTGCACGACTTATCACTCTATACTTCAGTAACTCACCTTATCTCACCTCTTATACGGTATCACAGCCCCCTCCCCCCTTCCCACGATCTCTGTTTAATGAACAAATAATATTCATTTAATGATTGATTATTTATATAGAGGCAGTGTATTCCATTGCACCATACAATCGGGAACAGAACAGTAATAAGACGAGGCTAGGTAATAACAGACATAGAGGTAAGAGGGCCCTGCTCACAAGCTTACACTCTATGGGGGTCATTCCGAGTTGTTCGTTCGCAAGCTGCTTTTAGCAGCTTTGCACACGCTGAGCCGCCGCCTACTGGGAGTGAATCTTAGCTTATCAAAATTGCGAACGAAAGATTAGCAGAATTGCGAATAGACACTTCTTAGCAGTTTCTGAGTAGCTCCACACTTACTCGGCATCTGCGATCAGTTCAGTCAGTTTCGTTCCTGGTTTGACGTCACAAACACACCCAGCGTTCGCCCAGACACTCCTCCGTTTCTCCAGCCACTCCCGCGTTTTTCCCAGAAACGGTAGCGTTTTTTCGCACACACCCATAAAACGGCCAGTTTCCGCCCAGAAACACCCACTTCCTGTCAATCACATTACGATCACCAGAACGAAGAAAAAAACTCGTAATGCCATGAGTAAAGTACCTAACTGCTTAGCAAATTTACTTGGCGCAGTCGCACTGCAGACATTGCGCATGCGCATTAGCGACTAATCGCTCCGTTGCGACAAAAAAATAACGAGCGAACAACTCGGAATGACCCCCCATATTAAGAACTACAGCTATATAATGAAATTCCGGGTGTGGTATAGAAGATCTACAGTCACTAGGTCGACCCCATATGGTCGGCAGGCACAGGGTCGACATGGTCAAAAGATTGAAGAAGAAAGGTCGACACTGGAAAAGTCGACGTGACAATGGTCGACACAAAAATGGTCAGCACACGTTTTGGGCATTTTTGGGGTTAGCGTGGATAGGTTTTTCCTTCTGGGACCACCATTCTTTTGCTCGCCACGCTTCGGGCACGGGGTCTCGCTTTGCTCGCTATAAGGTTACCGCAGGTTATGATTTGTGACATGGATAGTCAAGGAAGGTAAAATTCCTAAAACATGAAAATACAAAACAAAAGACGTGCATCGACCATATGTGTGTTGACTATTGTCATGTCCACCATATGAACCCGCCCAGTGTCAACGTTTCATATGTCGACCTTTTGCCCATGTCGACCATATGGAGTTGACCTCTAATGACTGTCGACCTAATGACTGTCGACCTATAGTCCAGATCCCTGTAGTTCCAAAAGTCACTGGGAGAATGTTTAGCGACAGATACAACATGTCCGTGCCCATGTCAGGCACCCATACAGAGCTCAGCCCGGAATAAGCATTCTTCTCCATCATGTAATGCAATAAACTTCTTCCCATCTTTCATTACAACGAGAAATACTTGCTATTTTGGTTTATGCAAAACAGTAGGGAAAACGTGATGAGTATTCCATCTTTCTAATAAGAATAAACAGAATTCTAATTACCAAATAAATAGCCAAATTGTTTCCCCAATTGAATAAGAGCAGACTACTGTGTGTATTTTGAAAATTAGCCTGTCACATATAGCTCAGCCATGTTCAGTGTGATGTACCAGCGGCCAGGATGCCCACCATCAATTTACCGACAATGGCATCCCGGCCGCCAGTGTGCCAGCAGCGGTTCTGTGGACACCCACGAGTGGGAACAGTCCTGTTGAGCTGGTATTACCAGCTGCCGGGATTCTGGCATCGGTATCCTGAACGCCGGGATCCTGGCAGACGGCAAATTAAACGTATACCGCTTAACTATTAGGATTTAAAGAAACCCAATACAATGAGGAGTTGTGAAACAAGTGCTTTTTTATTCTGAAAGAAATTTAGTTATAGAATTCAAAACTGTTACGGCCCAGTAAAAAGTATTTAGCTTTTTTACCACTTGGTGAAATTTGCAAGTGTTCCGGATTTGAGCCGTGATATCTTCTCCTTGACTAGAGTAGCAAGTTCTCCTTTGTCTGATAATGCCAAAGGCTGCACTATAGAATCACGTCACATCCAAAAGGACGTTTGTGTAAACTGGTACAGTACACACACCAGTATGTAATAAATGAATGTAAGCAGCAACAAGAAAGTGTAAACAACCTGACAGCAAAAGTGAGTTTTTTTCTTTTCTTTTATGAGTAGAGCAGGTTTAAGGCTATCTGTAACTTTATGTTAGGGTTTAAGTGATGAAACCAAGTAATACAAAATCAGATCTAGGGCCTAATTCAGATCTGATCGTAGATGTGCTAAATTAAGCACATCTACGATCAGTTTTCAGACATGTGGGGGGATGCCCAGCACAGGGCTAGTCCGCCCCGCATGTCAGGCCCGACCCCTCCCCACCCCACACACCCCCACCCGCACAAGTACAAAAGCATTGCACAGCGGCAATGCTTTTGTACTGGAAGAGCAGGGAGCTACTCGTCGTTGCCTGGGTAACAGCGGCTGCGTGTGACGTCACGAAGCCGCCGCGACCCGCCCCTCCCCCCCCAGCAATCCAGGCACGCCTGGATTGCCCGGACCGGACCGCCTCCCGCCCAGCCAACGCCTCTGCCTGTCAATCAGGCAGAGGCGATCGCAGGGCTAAGACAGCCGTTGGCTGTCTGGCATGCGCCGGCGCACTGCGGTGCCGGCACATGCGCAGTTCAGACCTGAATTAGCCCCCAAGTGTAAATGCAAAACATACACAGAAGTGAAAACATGAACCAGCAGATCACACAAAGGGGTCTATTCATGAAGCAATAAAAAGTGTGGAGAAGTGAGTCAGTGAAGAAGTTGCCCATGGCGACCAATCAGCATTGATGTAACATTTATAATTTGCATACTATAAAATTATACAGAGCAGCTGATAGGTTGCCGTGGGCAAATCCTCCACAGGATCACTTCTTCACTCTTTTCGCTGCTTCATGAATAGACCCCAAAGTGCTTTCTATTTTCAGCTTCCTTTTGGTGGAAACACACAAATACGGTATACCATTTTCACATACTGATTATCCCAGTCTCTATCCTCAAGGCATCCTAACAGTCCTGGTTTTAAGGGTATCCATGCTTGAAAGCAATTGGTGAAATTAAAATAACTGAGATGCTAATTAAAAAATTGACTGTTAGAGAAGGGCCAAAACTAGGATCTTCATCACCCGAGGCAAGGCAGTAATTTGGCACTCCTTCCCCCAAGAAAAATACCCCCCCTGTCACACTAAAATAATCAGATTATCAAATACTTTGAAAAAAGGGGCCCTGTATGTCCCAAATTCCCTCAGTGTCTCTGTTATATGCCCACCCCCCAGCAGCGTGTTCCACTACATGCCCCCCTGTGAGTGCCCGTACATTGCACTACATCACTGCACTACATTATTACACTACATCACTGCTCTATATGCACCTATACACTGCACTGCATCACTACACTACACCCCGCCCCACATGCTAAACTACATCACTTCACTACATTCCTCTATACACTGCACTACATAACCTATATGCTACACTACATCACTATACTACATCTCCCTATATCAGTGGTTCCCAAACTTTTTTGAATCACGGTGCCCTAGAGCATCAGAATTTTTTCATGGCACCCCTAGGCCAAAAGATTCTTATTGAGAAATTTAGAAATAAATATTAAATTAAGTAAGTTGTATTGATATATCTTTCTTAGATTCAATTGTGTGGTGAAGGACAAGATTTGTTTCTGTTTGTCCACATATTTTATGACTGACAGCCACCAGCACTGGTTTTACCTGTTACATTGACCATAAATAATTTGAATTGGTCCTAGACCACCAACCCGAGGCACCCCTGCAAGTGTCCCGAGGCAGCCCAGGGTGCCACAGCACACAGTTTGCACTACATTTTTCTCTCCTACAAATTGTGGATTTAACATGAATCTGGGAACAGAATTTTCCTTTCTGGTCACAATGTGGGAGGAGGGTTGGTGGATTAGGGCGGGGCTGGTCTTGTCACACCCAGATTACATGTATAAATGGTGGGATAGATCATTTTAGAAATTGCAAAAATAAAAATAAACAAAAACTATTCTCAAAATAACAGTCCAGGATAAATATTTTCAGGAAGGTAAATCACTATCAGGAGCTGGTTGGCAACTTTTAGGGAGGTAAGTACAATCAAGTTTCCCTCCCTGCATATCTCCCTATTTGCCTCCTCCACAGTTGTTTCATAGAGTTCTTCCTGCATATATCTTTGCCTACCCCCTCCATAGCTGTCTCGCATTACCCCCTCCATAGCTCTCTCTCACTGCCAGTTCTTTCAATATATCACTGAGCCACTCGCAGCACTCACTGACCCCTTCACCGCTCACTTACTACACACCTCAGAGCACTCACTGAACCCCTCACAGCCCTCACTGACGCCTTCACTGACTCCCTCCCAGCCCTCACTAAACCCCCCCCCCGCCCCTCTCTACATTGCCTCACTTAGCCCCCGCCACTCACTGTGTGTCTTTCCGTGGCCTCAGCTCACACCAGAGGCGTAACTAGGGTTTTCGGAGCCCAGGGCAAGATGAAGAGTGCCCCCCCCCCAAAAAAAACAACAACACTCACACAAAAAGTATGTGCGCGCGCCAAAAAATGGGTGTGGCCACACACCAGAAGGGGTGTGGCCACTGACAATGGGGCGTGGCAACATGACTACCACCTACCCCCTGTGTCGCCTCTCAGCACACTATCACCTACCCCTTGTGTCGTCTCTCAGCACACCTTCATTCAATTTTTGCACAGTACGCATGCAGAGTCCCCATTTTACACAGTGCCAGATACACAGTTGCCCCACAGTGCCAGATACACAGTGCCCCACAGTGCCAGATACACAGTGCCCCACAGCGCCAGATACATATTGCCCCACAGCGCCAGATCCACAGTGACAGATAGTGTCCCACAGTGCCAGATACATATTGCCCCACAGTGTCAGATCCACAGTGACAGATACAGTGCCCCACAGTGACAGATACATATTGCCCCCACAGTGACAGATACAGTACCCCACAGTGCCAGATACATATTGCCCCACAGTGTCAGATCCACAGTGACAGATACAGTGCCCCACAGTGACAGATACATATTGCCCCCACAGTGACAGATACAGTAGTACCCCACAGTGCCAGATACATATTGCCCCACAGTGTCAGATCCACAGTGACAGATACAGTGCCCCACAGTGACAGATACATATTGCCCCCACAGTGACAGATACAGTACCCCACAGTGCCAGATACATATTGCCCCACAGTGTCAGATCCACAGTGACAGATACAGTGCCCCACAGTGACAGATACATATTGCCCCCACAGTGACAGATACAGTACCCCACAGTGCCAGATACATATTGCCCCACAGTGTCAGATCCACAGTGACAGATACAGTGCCCCACAGTGACAGATACATATTGCCCCCACAGTGACAGATACAGTACCCCACAGTGCCAGATACATATTGCCCCACAGTGCCAGATACAGTGCCCCACAGTACCAGATACATATTGCCCCACAGTGACAGATACAGTGCCCCACAGTGACAGATACATATTGCCCCCACAGTGACAGATACAGTACCCCACAGTGCCAGATACATATTGCCCCACAGTGTCAGATCCACAGTGACAGATACAGTGCCCCACAGTGACAGATACATATTGCCCCCACAGTGACAGATACAGTACCCCACAGTGCCAGATACATATTGCCCCACAGTGTCAGATCCACAGTGACAGATACAGTGCCCCACAGTGACAGATACATATTGCCCCCACAGTGACAGATACAGTACCCCACAGTGCCAGATACATATTGCCCCACAGTGTCAGATCCACAGTGACAGATACAGTGCCCCACAGTGACAGATACATATTGCCCCCACAGTGACAGATACAGTACCCCACAGTGCCAGATACATATTGCCCCACAGTGCCAGATACAGTGCCCCACAGTACCAGATATATATTGCCCCACAGTGCCAGATACAGTGCCCCACAGTGCCATATACACAGTGCCCCACAGTGCCAGATACGGTGCCCCACAGTGTCAGATCCACAGTGCCAGATACAGTGCCCCACAGTGCCAGATACATATTGCCCCACAGTGCCAGATACAGTGCCCCACAGTACCAGATATATATTGCCCCACAGTGCCAGATACAGTGCCCCACAGTGCCATATACACAGTGCCCCACAGTGCCAGATACGGTGCCCCACAGTGTCAGATCCACAGTGCCAGATACAGTGCCCCACAGAGCCAGATACACAGTGCCCCACAGTGCCAGATACATATTGCAGACAGTGCCAGATACAAGAACCCCCTCCCCTCCCGCTGGCTGCTGCTTACTTCAGTCAGGAATCAGATCCTCTGTCACCGCTGCCGCTGGCCTCTGCTATGTGAGGGAAGGGGAGGAGAGTGCAGCGCAGCGCCTCTCCTGCCCTTCAATGCTCCATGAAGTCCGGTCTCCGGCGGCGGCTATCTTAAATGTGGCGCCGGTTTGTTAGCCAATCAGAGCTCATGGACCGGCAGCCAATCAGGAGCCGGTCCGCAAGTTCTGATTGGCTAACACCGCCGGAGACCAGACAGAGTCACACTGAGAGCAGTGAGCACATTGAGGGGCAGGAGAGATGCTGCGCTCTCCTCCCCTCACATTGCAGCGGGACGGGGGCAGAGCAATAGCGGGGGCCGGTGGGCATGATGCCCTGGCCGCCACCGCCGCCTCCCTCTGCTGGGCCTGCCAAGGCACCCAGGGCACGTGCCCCACTCACCCTGCCTTAGTTACGTCTCTTGCTCACACCCATGTCTTTCCTTAGCTTTCCCCCTATAGCTTTCCTTAGCTTCCCCCACACTCCTCCCTGTGTCTCTCCATGGCCTCTGCTCCCACCCGGTGTCTCTCCATGGCCTCCCTCAACTGCCCCCTCCCCTTAGTTCCTCTTCATCACCTCAGCTCCCACCCTGTATCTCTCCATGGACTCTCCCTTAGAACTCTCCACTTACCCTGTGTTTCTCTCAATGGCCTCAGCCTGCACACCCTGTCTCTCCATGGCTTTCCTCAGCTCCCCATACCCCCTGTGTCTCTCCAGCATCCAGGGGTGTATTTAGGGGTCCAAGCGCCCCAGGCAAAGTAAAGGACTGGTGCCCCCCCTCCCCAATATATTATAATAGGGAAGGCACGTGTGCCTAAAAAAGGGGCGCGGCCACTCAATAGTACCCCAATTCAAATTACACCACAGTAGTGTGCATGGGCATAGCTACCATAGGTTCAGGGGATGTGACTGCTATGGGGCCCGAATTGTCTCTGGGGCCCAAGCCTTCCCCTGCACCTACTGTAGTTACTGAGTGAGCCCCGGCGCTGGCAACTTTCACCTTTAGGTGTGCTGCTGCACTGCAGCCACACCTGCTCACCTGGCTGCCAGCTCCGCCTCTCCTGAGTATTATTGCTGGGAGGAGGTGTGGCTAAGTCTGCAGGGACATCCCTAGACCACGGCCATGCCTCCTCCCAGCATCTGTGAGGAGACATGAGGTGGAGCAGGGGCCGGCCGGGAGAGCGGATGAGGCGGCAGAGCAGCCCTAATGGTGAGTGCTGCGGGGAAGGGGTTTCTATGGAGTAATTCACAGGATGGAGGGGTGCGCGCGCGGCGGCAGCGGGGGCAGGCCTGTTACGCGGCATGGAAGTATGCTATGGGGCATCGTCTGGCAAAGCTACGCCCCTGGTAGTGTGCCTTACTCACATTACACAGCACAGTAATGTACATTATTCACATTATGCTACACAGTAGTACCGCTTATACACATTATGCCATACGGTAGTGCCTATATATATAAATATATATATATATATATATATATATATATGGGAAGGCGTGCATGCTCCTGGGAATGTGGGCGTGGCCTCACAATTTTATATTATGGTATCAAACTATAAATATGTAATCACACCCCCGACACATGCACACCCACAATTAGCAGCCTTACACACAATACACACAGTAGTTCTCCTTACACATAATGTCCCCAGTATAGTGTCAGAGGCACATAATGTCCCCCAGTATAGTGCCAGTTACACATAATGACCCCAGTAGTGCAGTGCCAGATACACATAATGCCTCCGAGTATAGTGCCTCACACACATATGCCCCCACAGTGACAGATACACATATGCCCCCTCAGTGCCAGACACTCGTATGCCCCTACAGTGCCAGACACTCAAATGCCCCCACAGTGCCAGACACACGTATGCCCCCACAGTGCCAGATACACATATGCCCCCCAGTGCCAGATACACGTATGCCCCCACAGTACCCCATGTTGATTTTACTATTAATGGCAGCACTTTTAGGTAGATTCACTTTTAGAGGCGGCAGCTATCCCCCCACCCCCATGTAGTTCCTCAACATCAGGGATGCCGATTAATGATCAAAGAATGCAGCAGCCACTGTAATTGGCGCCGGGGTCCAGCACCGCACCACAATACAGACAAGAAACTCTACATAAACTACACCTCCCAGCAGCCGCTGCTGCATACTGTGATCATTACTGGGCATCCATGCTGGTGAGGAACTACACGGGGGTGGGGGGATAGCTGCTGCCTCTAAAAGTGAACCTACCTACTGCCCGCGGATGGCACCTCTGGAAGGCGCCCCTCCTCGGCTGGCGCCCCAGGCGAGTGCCATCCTGGCCAATAGGAAGATACACCCCTGACTGTAGTCACAGAGAGTGTCAGAGTGCAATACGCTTCTGAGAGTCCGGCAGTGGATGAGCACTGCTAAGGAATGTACTCAGTGAGAACTACTATGTCATTCTACCCCCTGGCTCGGGTGGCACTGCCAGCCGGCGCCCCCCCTCCCCTCCCCCCCTTGGCCGGCGCCCCTGGCAAGTGCCATCTTGGCCAATAGGAAGATACACCCCTGCCAGCATCCTCTGCTTCCACCCTGTGTCTCGCTAACATCCCAGCCCCCCCCCCTCCCTCATGTCTCCGCATAGCCTAAGCACCCTCCTCCCCTGCCATCTCTCCATATACTACTTTGACTCCCCCAATTTACCCTGTGTCATTCCGTGGCCATAGCTCCCACTCTGTGTCTCTCCATGGCCTCCCTCAGATACATTCCTCTGCCTGCCTGACTCCCGCAGCCAGCCACGGAAATGCAGAGCGTGGCTGTGGGCGGTCCTGGAACACTAAAATTGTACCAAACTGGGGACAGATGTAACCCTGCCCTCCGGCCCATCCCGCCCATGGTCATTATGGTGATTATTTTGCATCATATTGAACTAGCAAATCTTCTTATTAGAAAATGGATGCATGAACCTTTAGTAATACTATGCTTTATCTTATCTGGATACACATAAACAGGCTTACCATACACCATACTATCCCTTTAAATGTGGGACACTCATGAATTACAGAGAACCTGTGTAATCCATGAGTGTCTCTTTCTAAGGGGATAGTATGGTAAGCCTATACACACAGGACTGTTGTTTACTCCACAGAATAAGGTCATTAAACTAGTAATACATAGTTACTATAATTATATGTATACATGTAAACAGAGATAATTATATGTAATATGCATATTTAATATATAAATGTTAATTATAATTCCCACAACTATAGTAGAGGACAGCATTGTAGCAGGTAATACAAACCTTTATATGCACAATTAAATATCTGCCATATAAAAGTAGTATCAGTGTGCATTTACGACATAGGTGATATATATGACTCATTATTCATGATGGATAGATCAGCGTTTACAGATTACATTGCATAAAAAGTGTCTGCCATTATCTAGAGAAAGGATAGAGAAATGCTCGGGTGAGGGGACAGAGAAATGCTGCCAGTGTTGCAGTACAGGGGCGGACCCTTGTCACAAAGCATCCCTGTCAATCATCGCACTGCCAGTAGGGAGAATAACCATGGCAACAAGCTGTGCCCACACCAATGACGCTTCTAGTCTTAACCGTCAAATATTCTATGCACATAATGTAAAATAGGGATCTCTCTTTTTTTTCCTTTTACCTTTGTGTATCTTGTTTCCGTGGCTACATGTTTATGTAAATGAGAATTGTCATATTTCTGTCTGGCTGACTGATCGCTGAATTTGTTTGCACCTTTCCAATGCAACACCACGCCTTATGCTCTCCAGTCTGCAATTTAATTGCAAGAATTAAATGATGTAATGGTTATATACTTAAAATGAGCTTGATGATAGCGTCCTAATAATTTACAATGTAGTGAAGCTTGACAGCAGCCCAACGTTGCAATGCGAGCCAGAGGGTAGCCGTATGAATAGTACTAAATTACTGGTGATTGTGCTACAGTTTTGAAAACTGAAAACACGGTGTCTGCTTTGACTGTTGCACGCATTTAAAATGCAAATTACCTTTTAAAAATGGCTTATACAGAATATTACAGAAGATGTCATACTTTCCTGAAAATCTATATTTAAAAAAAAAAAACTTTGAATGGTTTATTTCCCTATTTGTCCTTATACAAAGAAACCACTGAAGGTTGCTATTAATTACCTATTTATTATATTTCTCTATGAGGAAACGTCAAAGTACACCAAAGAGCATTGTGTTTTCCTTAGAAGGATAATTGTTTGCTAAATGGCATTAACACAATTCTCCAGCAAATATGCAAATATATGAATACCTCACTCACCCATCCCTATTGAAACTTCATAATTTACTATGTAGCAAAGATGAAAGAATGATGCATAAGACTTTGGGGGTCATTCCGAGTTGTTCGCTCGCTAGCAGATTTTAGCAGCATTGCACACGCTAGGCCGCCGCCCTCTGGGAGTGTATCTTAGCTTAGCAGAATAGCGAACGAAAGATTTGCAGAATTGCGAATAGAAAATTCTTAGCAGTTTCTGAATTGCTCCATACCTACTCACAGATTGCGATCAGCTCAGGCCGTTTTGTTCCTGGTTTGACGTCACACACACGCCCAGCGTTCGGCCAGCCACTCCCCCATTTCTCCAAACACTCCCGCGTTTTTCCCTGACACGCCTGCGTTTTTCCGCACACTCCCAGAAAACGGCCAGTTTCCGCCCAGAAACACCCACTTCCTGTCAATCACACTCCGATCACTCATTTTTGCCTTAATCGCTCCGTTGCGAAAATCGGCAACGAGCGAACAACTCGGAATGACCCCCTTTGTTCTACAATATTGTGCTTGTCTCACATACGCCAGATGACTGTGCTGAACAGTGAAGAGCAGTAAGGGGAGGCAGAGCCTCACCTGTCATACTCTTGTATGCTCCAAAGTTTTCACTATAGAATTGATTAGAATAATACAAAGAAGATATTTATAACATACAAATATGAACTTTGTATTATTGCAATCATTGGGGGTCATTCCGAGTTGATCGCTCGCTAGCAGTTTTTAGCAGCCGTGCAAACGCATTGTCGACGCCCACTGGGGAGTGTATTTTCACTTTGCAGAAGTGCGAATGCTTGTGTAGCTGCAAAATCATTTTGTGCAAAACAAGACCAGCCCTGTAGTTACTCTTCGTGTGTGTTGATTCTAACGATGGAGGGACGGCTTTTGATGTCACACACCCGCCCAGCAAACGCCCAGCCACACCTGCGTTTTTCTAAGCACTCCCTGAAAACGGTCAGTTGCCACCCAGAAGCGCCCACTTCATGTCAATCTTCCTGCGTTCGGCCGTGCGACTTGAATGTTCGTTACACTTTGTGCAAACCCACGATGCTCATTGTACCTGTACGACACGCATGCGCAGAAATGCCGATTTTTAGCCTGATCGCTGCGCTGCAAACAACAGCAGCTAGCGATCAACTCAGAATGACCCCCATTGTTATAGTCAAAAGTCACCAAATTTGCAGCTCTCTGCTGGAAATACAAGGACTGTCAGGGAGACAGTTTTATCACCATATAGTTTTCAAATATTGTTACAAGTATTAGTTGGTGTGCTGTTTGCTGTTTACTGTGAACCCTCCCCTTTCATGCACCTGATAAGTATTGCCAGAGTGATTGAGCAGCTACCCAGGGCCGGCGCTACCACTAGGCAGCTTTAGGCAGCTGCCTATGGGCGGCGACCACTGGAGGGCGGCACCGCACAGTGAATCAAAGAGAGAACGCTTCAGCTCAGCCAAACTCCTCCGTAAGCAGTTACCCACTCGGCCGCTCCGCTCTTTTTACCAGCTCCGACGCTCCCCCCCCCAACGATCGGCTCCTGCAACTTGTCATCGCTCCCCCCTCTCCATGAGATCCCGCATCTGATCACCATTCCTGCTGCCTCCCGTCACGTGCTCCCCCCCACGGCTATTCATCTCCCCCCCCCGCTGCCTTCCACCCCCCCCCGCCTCCTGCATCTTGTCATCTGCTCCCCCCCACGGCTATTCGGCTCCCCTCGCGCCCCCCTCCCTCCTGCATCTGGTTACTTGCTGTTCCTCTTCCCCCCGCAATTTGTTGCCTACCCCCACTCCTGCATCTTATTATTAAATCCCCCCCCCCCCCGCAATTTGGATCCCACATGTTGCCTCCCCTCCTGCATCTTATTACTAGATCAGACCCCCCCCCCCCCCGCAGTTCGGATCCCGCACGTTGCCTCCCCCGCTGCATCTTACTACTAGATCCCCCCCCCCCCGCAATTCGGCTCTAGCATTTAGCCTCCCCTGCATCTTGCTAATAGATCTCCCCCCCCCCCCGCGCGCAATTCGGCTTCCGCATGTTACCTCCCCCCCCCCCTGCATCGTGTTACTAGATTCCCCCCCCCCCCTCCTCCTGCCTATAAGCCAGCTCCAGGGCACATTGACGGGGCCGGCTGAGCTTACCGTGCACTTGCAGGTGGCTTGCTGACCCCTCCCCAGGGACAAGCGGCCGGCCGCCACTCTGCCAAAGCTCCTCAGGCTCCATTCCCAATAATCTGAGGTTGGCAGCAGAAGTCAGTAATTCCGCACTTCACAGGTGCTGCCACAGACAGTGAAGTGAACATTCCAGGAGCCAGAGCATTGGACACAGGAGGCCGGGGACATTGGAACTGTCGCTGCTGCTACTACTACTTCAGGTCGGTCACTCTCACTGTCTCTATTTGCCTGATGTACAGTACACTCACAGCAAGTCTCTTGTACAGCCCCATTCCGTACATTATGCTGCACATTTGACTGATCCCTATGCCCCTGACTGCTCCCTATTCCCCTGCTCCTTATGCTCCTAATATACCCCCTGACTGCTCCCTATGCCCCTGACTGCTCCCTATGCTCCTAATATACCCCCTGACTGCTCCCTATTCTCCTGCTCCCTATGCTCCTAATATACCCCCTGACAGCTCCCTATGCCCCTGACTGCTCCCTATTCTCCTGCTCCCTATGCTCCTAATATACCCCCTGACTGCTCCCTATGCCCCTGACTGCTTCCTATGCTCCTAATATACCCCGATTGCTCCCTATGCCCCTGCCCCCTATGCTCCTAATATACCTCTGACTGCTCCCTATGCCCCTAACTGCCCCCTATTCCCCTGCTCCCTATGCTCCTAATATACCTCTGACTGCTCCCTATGCCCCTAACTGCCCCCTAATCCCCTGCTCCCTATGCTCCTAATATACCCCTGACAGCTCCTTATGCCCCTAACTGCTCCCTACGTCCCTGACTGCCCCCTAATCCCCTGCTCCCTATGCTCCTAATATACCCCTGACAGCTCCCTATGCTCCTAATATACCCCTGACAGCTTCCTATGCTCCTAATATACCCCTGACAGCTTCCTATGCTCCTAATATACCCCTGACTGCCTCCTAGGCCGCTGATACACCCCTGACTGCTCCCTATGCCCCCGATACACCCGACTGCTTCCTAGGCTCCCAATACACCCCTGACTGCTCCCTATGCTCCTAATATACCCCCTGACTGCTCCCTATTCTCCTGCTCCCTATGCTCCTAATATACCCCCTGACTGCTGCCTATGCTCCTAATATACCCCCTGACTGCTCCCTATTCTTCTGCTCCCTATGCTCCTAATATACCCCCTGACTGCTCCCTATTCTCCTGCTCCCTATGCTCCTAATATACCCCCTGACTGCTCCCTATGCTCCTAATATACCCCCTGACTGCTCCCTATTCTCCTGCTCCCTATGCTCCTAATATACCCCCTGACTGCTCCCTATGCCCCTGACTGCTTCCTATGCTCCTAATATACCCCGATTGCTCCTTATACCCTGCCCCCTATGCTCCTAATATACCTCTGACTGCTCCCTATGCCCCTAACTGCCCCCTATTCCCCTGCTCCCTATGCTCCTAATATACCCCTGACAGCTCCCTATGCCCCTAACTGCTCCTTACGTCCCTGACTGCCCCCTAATCCCCTGCTCCCTATGCTCCTAATATACCCCTGACAGCTTCCTATGCTCCTAATATACCCCTGACAGCTTCCTATGCTCCTAATATACCCCTGACTGCCTCCTAGGCCGCTGATACACCCCTGACTGCTCCCTATGCCCCCGATACACCCGACTGCTTCCTAGGCTCCCAATACACCCCTGACTGCTCCCTATGCTCCTAATATACCCCCTGACTGCTCCCTATTCTCCTGCTCCCTATGCTCCTAATATACCCCCTGACTGCTCCCTATGCTCCTAATATACCCCCTGACTGCTCCCTATTCTCCTGCTCCCTATGCTCCTAATATACCCCGATTGCTCCTTATACCCTGCCCCCTATGCTCCTAATATACCTCTGACTGCTCCCTATGCCCCTAACTGCCCCCTATTCCCCTGCTCCCTATGCTCCTAATATACCCCTGACAGCTCCATATGCCCCTAACTGCTCCCTACGTCCCTGACTGCCCCCTAATCCCCTGCTCCCTATGCTCCTAATATACCCCTGACAGCTTCCTATGCTCCTAATATACCCCTGACAGCTTCCTATGCTCCTAATATACCCCTGACTGCCTCCTAGGCCGCTGATACACCCCTGACTGCTCCCTATGCCCCCGATACACCGACTGCTTCCTAGGCTCCCAATACACCCCTGATTGCTCCCTATGCCCCTGACTGCTCCCCATTAGCGGATTTACTGTTAGGTAACCCAAGCGGCTGCTTAAGACCCAGCTGGTCCAAGTGGGGTCCTCTGACAGTATTGAATCATGATGCATTGGAGGGAGTTCTAATATCTGGTGGACCGCAAGCTCCACCAAAATTTTCCGTGCACTGGGCTGGCTGAGTCCCGGCAAGCAGTCAGTACTCCGTGTGCTGTGCGAATAACGTCACACTCACAGTGAGAGGAGCCAGGACATGCCCAGAGGAGAGTGAAGAGGGTGAGTGAGTCTGAGGAACATGATTCTGGCACAATGAGGCAGCGATCCAGTGCAGCAGAGATCTCTCTATGCTGGCATCAGTCATCTTACCCTGACTCTACCCCTGTTAGGAGCTGATGGAGCTCGAGGAGGAGCACGGGGGCGGCACCTTCACCCAGGCAGGAAAGGGCTTTCCTAACCGTCGGCTGATCTGTCCCCCTCACAGCCAGCTCTGACCAGCGGCGGCAACAGGAAGTCCAAGGCCGGAAAAACCACTGCCCCATGCACAAGTGGGTCTTCAAGGGCGACATCCCTTATCTGTAGCCACAGCATCAGTCTGAACAGAAAGGCAACCACGGTCAGTGCTACATTAAAGTGTGGTTGTGTATATACAGTATCTCTCTCTCCTCTCTCTATCTCTTATCTCTATCTATATATAATATTTGTATTGATTTATTTGTGAGGGCACCCAGTGTACAACTCTTTTTAGTGGCTGTGCCGGAGCCCTGCCTGTATGTATGTATATATATATATACACATACACACACCTCCCTAATCATTACACCTTGTAAAAGATGCCGTGTCCGCACATTATCACCTGAGGGGCTTGGTATTTTGCTGAGTAGGGGTGGGGGGAGGTTGCTGTCGATTTGCCTAGGGTGCTGAGAAACCTTGCACCGGCCCTGCAGCTACCACTGTGTAAGATTACTTGAATAGAAAGAGAGTTAATTTCTTTAGAGACTAGTAATTTTGTAACATGTCGTTGTCTACAAATTGTAGCAAAATGAATTGTCTTCCAATTGACACAGTGTTTATATCTGAGTTAGGAGCTATACAACAGTAACCCATTCTATGCCTACAGCACAACCTCAGGAGTAATATCTTTTGAATGGTGTGTGTTATCTAAATGTTTATATGAAAGTTTTGAAGTATTGTATCGTAGTTTATCTGAGAGATACTTGATTAAAGAAAATTCAACTTAAAAGAGGTATAATTATGTGTGCTTTGGATTATTCTCCTTACCACTCTGGCCTGCTAAGAGGATAGAAGGGGTTATTCAGAGATGAACACAGATCGCTGCATACGCAGCAAGATCTGCGTTTCTCTCCTCACATGCTGGGGGCCGCCCAGCACAGGGCAATGTCACCAAGCATGTATGTGGCCACCTCCCCCCAACGCCATGCCGCTGCCCCGCAAACACCAGCGGCTGTCAATCACAATGCAGTTACATCCATCGGGGATGCAACCACAATGTGTGTGGCCATGCAGCCGCTGTGCAACTGCTGCACATGCTCAGTTTGCCACCATCGGCAAAGTGCGCTGCGGGCCGTTAATGTGGCCGGGTCTGAATGACTCCCAGAGAACTGAAAAAGTGTGGAAGCATCCACCATCACTGATAAAGTATGAGAACAATCTAACACACTCTCCCATCACCTAGCAGGGTATCATATATGGTACCATGCATTTGGAGGAAAAAACAGTGTCTGTCTTACTTGCATGTTGATTTCACTGTTTTTCCCCCATGTGACTGATCAAAGCAGAACAGCTGTAAGGACCTTCCTTATGAAGTCAGGGTGTTTGTGTCACTTGCCTGTCAGTCTAGCAATGGGAGGAGGACGCTAAGATATAAAAGACTCTCTGGGCCATTTATATGTTTTACCGATGCCTGTAAAGTTGGCCGGTGACTAAGGAGACTGTAAGCTAGTGACAGAGCCATGAATATTTACTGTGTAGTGGTTACTGGTCTGTGGTCATCCTGATAAAATAAAATGTAGTGGGGAAGTCCAGAGTCACTGTGCGCTTCCACTACATAGTATCTTTGTCACTAGTGGTGTCAATGCATGGAATGCTAAGGGAAGCAAGTTTCCACTTTCCAATCCACAAAGAAACCATGGCATGATGAGGATTCATGGCCAGGACGGTTCAGTATGGTAATAGAAAAGTACTTGATTACTATAGAACCTACCTTGTCCACAGAGAAGAAGCTACAGGTGGAGGAGATGGTACAACAGAACAAGGAAATGTTCTCTTCCCTATTAGGGCGCATGGCTTTGACTGAACATGATATTGTCACTCCTCATGGGGTAGTAGTGAAAAAAAAGCCCTTCCAGATCTCTGAAACTAGGCGAAGTACGGTTAGAATGAAGGTGGAGAGCATGGTCCAACTAGGGGTAATTGAGGAGTCTACCAGTGAGTGATGTAGACCAATTGTGCTGGTTACACAACACAAAGGCAGTTTACGGTTCTGCAATGACTTTAAAAAGTTAAACAGTATGTCCCAATTCTATGCCTATTCAATGGCATGGGTAGATGAACTGGTGGAAAGTTTTGCCAGCAGCATATACTGTATTTAACCACCATTGATCTCACAAAGGGGTACTGGCAGATTCCTCTTACACCCACAGCCAAGGAAAAAACAGCTTTTTCTACCCCTGAAGGCATATTCAAGCACAAGGTCCTACCCTTAGGTTTACATGGAGTGTCGGCCACTTTCCAAAGGGTGATGAACAAGGTACTGAAACCTCATGCTGCCTATGCGGCTGCCTATCTAGCTGACACAGTTATACACTCACAAGACTGGGAATCGCATATTCCTAAGGTTGAGGTGGTACTGGCCCCATTGAGATCCATAGGTTTCACAGCTAACCCTGAGAAATGTGCAGTGGCCATAAGAGAAGCTAAGTATTTGGGCTACATAGGTGGACAAGGTCACGTTGCGCCAAAGTACTTTTGCGATGCCACTTGCAGTGAGAACTTCAAAGAATAGTGAATGACAGGAAGGGACCGTTTAGGGGAGGTAATGGGGAGTGCCATGTCACAGGCGTTTTAGGGGCGTATATCTGTATTCAGCTGCGATCGTGTACATAGAGAAACATGGGGCCAGCATCACTACAGCCGCGTCCAGTCTGCCTGGCCATAGACTCACTCAGAGTTACTGCGTTGTCTTCATATGTGTACGCAGCTGCTCAGGACTTTTGCGATGGCTCCGGAGGGGTCTCTATTTTTCTCTGGACGGCTACTTCACTTGCGATGATTAGCAAGCCTGTATTCTAAAGAATCCCAGCTGCGTAGTCATGTATGTACAAATCTAAAGTAGGCCCAATGTGTACACTCTCTTATTGGTTATTCAAACCTCTATACTGTTCACATCAAAAGTATAATTTACGGTGCTGAAAACCTTTTTATAAATATTGAGCAGGGGTCAGCAATTATTTCAGCTTGGAGGCCACTTAAAGAGTTTTAGTAAACTGTTAGGATGGCACACAAAATTTTTGTATTTACAGAATCTATCAATAAAATGGTCATAGTATTAAATGTACTGTAATTTCTACACAAATGTACAACACTGCTAGCAGGTTAAACCCCTTCCCATATTCAGTGCTAAGTAAAAGTACTCTGTCTCATGGCATTCTTTTGTCTACCAATATATCAAAAGCACTTATCTGCTCTCCTCACACCCCCTCTATTCATTCCAATTACTACCCCTGTCTATTCTACCTGATTACCCCAAACCATTCAACGTAATTACCTCCCACTCTACACTTATTTATTTTCCATCCATACTAAAGAAACTCTCTGACCCTGAGACAGACGTTGCTGTGTGACTGGATCATACACCACTAGGCACATTTCCCCACTGTAATCTGGCTGAAGCAGTATGCAATGGGTGGTCTTCAGTATGCCGGCGGTCGGGCTCCCGGCGCTCAGTATACCGGCGCCGGGAGCCCGACAGCCGGCATACCGACACTTATTCTCCCTCGTGGGGGTCCACGACCCCCCTGGAGGGAGAATAAAATAGTCACCGTGCCCGTAGCGTGGTGAGCGCAGCGAGCCCGCAAGGGGCTCATTTGCGCTCGCCACACTGTCGGTAAGCCGGCGGTCGGGCTCCCGGCGCCGGTATGCTGGGCGCCGGGAGCCCGGCCGCCGGCATATCGTAGTGAACCCGTATGCAATATATGGCAGTCACCCTCATGTATCAAATACATATAGATTGCAGCCCGTTGATTTGGGGAGATTTAATTAACCTTCAAGTCCTATAGTAATCACAAGCTATGGGGGGGAGTTCAGTTCCAGGTGAAGCATGCAAATTGCTGTTGTCACAGCATTTAAATTTCGGCAACGGCACCACATCTTATACCCTTCGCCAGCCCGGCCGAATGCCAAATTCACTTAAAAGTGCTGGCTACCCAGTAGGGTAGCCAGCATTTTTGTGCAAGATCGGGCTGCCGTAAGGCACGTCAGCTGCGCACTGATTCGATTGGGCGGATGTATTTGCCCACAATTGATTTCCCCCTATGGGGAGAATCCAGTTGCGGGTGGGAAATTAAAAAAAAACATGGCATGGGGTTTTTCGCGCAGCCGCAGGGTTTTGGTGCTCAATTTTGGGAGAGAAAATTGGTGTCTTTTTTCTCGCACCTACAGAACAAGTTTGATTTTTGCTAAAATCATTAATTTTAGAAAAAAGCACCGGGACTTGTTTCGGCACCCTGGAGGCAACCCTCCTCCAAGGCCTAATTTAGCAATTGGAAGTTTCCAATTAGTTTAAGTAGTCAGTTATTGCTCACCTTCTGAAGCAGTGTCTTCTCCTCCAGCATCGGAAGCCGGGTCTTCTGCAGCAGAGTACGTGAGGTGTATGAAGTGTCTGTGAGTGTGTGTTAGTGTGTATGAGTGTGTGCATGTGTGTGTGTGCAGATTAGTATCTTTTTTTTTACAACCACTTTTGTATTATTGGATACTGCAGGTATCAGGAGCATGCATACCCATGATAATCCAAAATAGGGTGCGAGGTAAGTGAAGTTATCTGCTCCTATGTGTTTTTGCACACATCTCTGGATATCATATTACGGTACCATTTTGCACACATCTCTGGATATTACGGTACGGCTTTGCACACATCTCTGTCTATTACGGTACCGCTTTGCACACCTCTCTGGATATTATGTTACCACTTTGCACACATCTCTGGATATTACGGTACCGCTTTGTGCTCACATCTCTGGATATTACAGTACCATTTTGCACACATCTCTGGATATAACGGTGCTATTTTGCACACATCTATGGATATGGTTCCAGAAATTGTGAGGCCCGGGACTGACAAAAAAAGGCAACCCCCCCCCCATAAAGAAATAAAACTATATATATATATATATATATATATATATATATATATATATATAATAACTAAAATTAAAAATAAATATATATTTTAAAAAAATAGAATAAAATTCCTATGCCCCGACAGTTATGCCCCAATCACCATATTATGCCCCACACAGTATTGCCCCAGTACCTGCTCGTTGTCAGGGGTTTTGCTCATCCTGCTTCAAGTAAAAACTATTGAAAAAGTCCCTCCCAAAACAGCCACCGTCTCAGAGGAGCCAGTTATACTAGATACTAGATACTAGATATACTAGAGATACTAGAGCATCCTGTAGAATCTTTAATAACTGTCTCCTCTGAGGCAGTGGCCATCTTGAGAGGGACATTTTCAATAGAGCCTGCGGGCGCCCTTGCGGACGGTGGCGGCGGTGGTGGGCGGATGGGGACACGGAAGATGGCAGGCGGCGGCATGAGCAGCCCAGGCCTTCCCCTCTCTATTAGAGAGGCTGGGCCAGGGACAGCTGGGCCCGCAGTACTCCCCTGATGGTGGGCCTGATGCAATAGGAGCACTAACAATCTACTCACAAATAATATTAACTTACAGTAGATATAAAACATGTACAATTTAAACAATAGAAAATATCCCACAATCTACATATGCACATAAGAACTAGCAAATTAGTAACCATTAGTTGATTAATCCACATGACTCTTACAAAATTCAGTTCAACATGGGTGTCAGACTTCAGTGCTGCTCCAGTGAGGCACCAGACAGCACCCTTGGCAATGTCTCTGACCCACCTGTCTGCCCACAGCTGGCTCCAATGCTGTGCAGGGGAGCTCCAGTACCTGGGATCTCTTCTATGCCGGCTACTGTCTTAAACTCTCTTCTTTGCCACGCAGTGCTGCGACTAACGTGCAGTGCACTGTACAAGCTATAGAAGTGCACTGTGCTCTCAGTTAGCAGTATCAAGCTCTGCTTTGCCTTCCATATGTGGGGATTTGGTGTAGCTTATAGGGGGGTGTAGTGTAGTGATGCAGTGTACCATATAGGGTATGTAGTGTAGTAATGTTTTGCAGTATATAGGGGCATGTAGTGCACTGATGTGGTGTAGCATATAAGGGGATGTAGTGTAGTGATGTAGTGCAGCATATAGGGTATGTAGTGTAGTAATGTATTGCAGTATATAGGGGCATGTAGTGCACTGATGTGGTGTAGCATATAAGGGGATGTAGTGTAGTGATGTAGTGTAGCATATAGGGTATGTAGTGCAGAGCATAGGGGCATGTAGTGTAGTGATGTAGTTCAGCATGTAGGGGATGTAAGATAGTGATGTAGTGCAGTGCATAGGAGAATGTAGTGCAGTGACGAAGTGTTATGATATAGTGCAATGTATGGGGACACACAGTGGATCATGTTGTTGAACACGCTGGCAGGGCATGTGACGCATACTGTAGGGCATTTGATGCGCATAGGGGAATATTGTCCAATAGTATCTCCTTTTTTCAGATTTCCTGGTAATCTGATATTTTAGTCTGACAGAGTTTGTTTTACTGATGTTGTTGTTTTTTGTTTTTTTATTGGGGGGGGGGGGGGCGCAAACTATTGCCTTGCCCCGGGTGACGAAAATCCTAGTTTCGGCCCTGCCAATGATATGTACTTAATCTCAAACAGACTGGTCCAGTCAAATAGCTGGGCAATAATTTACCAGAGAGAGGAGGAACACGACAGCATGAGCTCCACAGAAAAACAGCTATTCAGCAGCTGACTGTGACGGGGCAAGAGGACTACGCTCCTTAACAGTAAGGCAATTTTGGAGCGGACACCGCTCCCTTTAAGGACTGTATTTGTGACTCTGTTGCAGCTATAAGGAGCTACGGTTGCTATATAACTATATGTGAGACATGCACTGCTATTCAGCAATCCGCTCACAGAAAAGAGACTTCATTTGTGACTTTCTTACAGTTATATGGAATTACCGCCACTCATATCTATGTGAGGCATGCATAATGATTGATCATCTCAGCACAGCTCCCAGGTTGTACCACAGGGTATCCTAGACAGGAGCTGTCTATGCATTCATCTACCCAAACTATTGCATCAGTATTAAATCAATGACATCTATAATAATCCTTAGGGTCTTATGTGTTTTATACATTAACGACTTTATTTTTGTTTATGGGATGTCCCAAGGCATTCTGATTAGATTTTTCTTTATTTTTTTCTTGCATTTTAATTCTTTTGTATTTTATTTTATATATCCTACTGCTTTTTATCATCTGTTTTATATCTCAAATACATTTTATTTGACATATCCCCACTGGGTACTGATAGTCTGTATATCCTACTGGTAACAGGATGTGTATGTTTTGGTATGTGCACGGAGTCCGATATTTACATGTAGATACATGCTCTATTCAGCGTCATTGCTGCTCTTTCTGCTTCTGACATTGGTTTGTAGCTATCTTAAATATTTTGCTTTCGCAGTAAGAAAATCACTGGAAAAATGTCCACCGCCTCATTTTCCCGGAGACTTAGACTCTGGGAGATTGCTAGGGTCCCTAGTAGCCCTAGTGCCCAGAGTCAACAGCACAGCCTGCTAGAGAGGCAGGGGCCCAGACGGAATCTGCACACAGGCCTCCTCCTCTCTTGAAGCACCCCTGTAACTACCTTAAGGGTGACCTGGTTGCAATCTTACGGCTGGACCTCCTGATGCCCCTTGCCTCTTAGAGCTCTCTTAAGGCAAACTAGCATCTCCCAAAGGGTTGTACCGCACTTGTTTGGAAATCACCGTTGTAACCTGTAGCAAATAATTAGTTACAGTGCCCCTTCTTTATAAAACTGTATAAATAAAAGTGGTTATTTACTTTACCAACAGGTAAAAACTGGTATTATAGCGCAAACCAAATTCTAGAGAATACAGATTTATCAAGCCTTGGGGACTGATAAATAGCACGGTTATAAAGTACCAACCAACCAGCTCTTAACTGTCATTAAACACAGCCTGTGAAATGGAAGTTAGGAGCTGATTGGTTGGTACTTTATAACCGGCTATTTATCAAGCTCCAAGACTTGATAAATGGGGGCCTTAATGCCTCTAAAGAATCACTTATGACTAAAGAAATGCATCAGGCCCATATAATCATGTGAGCTGTGTCTCCATCATTTGCATGTTTATATGGGAGCCTATTTTTTTTTTTTTGCTCAGTAAAGGACTGCGAGTGTCTGTCATATCACATTACTATTGTAGCAGTATGTATCCTTTCATTTCCACTGACAAAATTTGTTTCGCTCTCTTCCTCTGTTGTTGGATCTGTCCTTGACAGGATAGTTTATACTGTTGAAATTTTTTATTATTTTTTTATTATTGTTTTTACATTTCCTTCATCCCAGCACCTTGGGCAGTGTTTTTTGTGATCACTTTCAATACTGGTTTGTAATACCTTTAGAGCGAGAAGAGTCTTTCCGAAGCGTGGGAAGTTAGGTTTACTCCCGGTGTTTATGCCAGATACTGAAAAGGCAATGCTATTACCAGCAAGCCACAGCTAAAAATAAGTATTGCCCTTTAAATATTTGACATGAACATGATCGGAAGATCTAGGTTTTACAACCTAACGCTTCATAAATAAATCCCAGTATATTTGTTAGCACTGCAGTTATGCTGCTAATGATATCCAGTCAGAATGTTGACACCAGAATGTTGATAGGTTCTAAATGTCAACATGGGCATAATGTCAACAAGCAAAATGACAACAACAGAATGACAACAGTAAATTTTTGTGTTATTTTTAGGCTTAGGTTCAGGTTTAAGGTTGGATTCAGGGATAAGGGATAGGTGTATGGTTCGGCTAAATATGCAAAAAAAATGTATGTTGAATTTCGGTTGTCATGTTAAATGTTGGCATGTTTAACATGTCATATGCCGACATGTTAAATGTCAACATCATAAATCTGTCAAAATTTTAACCAAACCAACATTTATGGATGTCGACCTAATGTCCATGTCATCGTTCGACTGTCGAAATACAGAACTTGTCAACATTCTGGTGTTGACTTTTCATATTACACCTCTTCTAATTGACACAAAGGGCAGAATTTAAATGCCTCCCCCCTCCCGCCCACGATCGCGCCCGATGGCAGCTATTTAAATGTTTCAGCCGACAGGCACGATATCATAATTTCAGCTCGCTACCCTCAGGGATAGTGAGCTGAAATGCATGAAAAATGACCCATTTGGCGCCCAAATGGGACTTTTCACGTAGCGCCTAACAGTTTAGTCGGATTTAGCCTCTTTACGCATCTAAACCCGGCTGCTATGGGTGCGATATGCACAAAAACTGGCGATATTCAATTGTTATATCGCGCCCAATCCCATCTAAAGTGATGTTCAATTGTCCCGTTTTCGCGTATATTGCGCCCATAGCTGACAGGTTTAGGCACGTAAAGTGGCTAAACCCGACTAAACTATGGGGCACGACGCTAAAAGTCCCATTTGGGCGCCCAAACGGGTCACTTAAACTATGGGGCACGACGCTAAAAGTCCCATTTGGGCGCCCAAACGGGTCACTTAAACTATGGGGCACGACGCTAAAAGTCCCATTTGGGTGCCCAAACGGGTCACTTTTCTCGCATTTCAGTTCACACACTACCCCGGTGGTAGCGAGCTGAAATGCTGATATTGTGCCCGTTAGCAGAAACATTGGATTAGCTGTCGGCGTGCGTGATAGTGGTCAGGGAGTGTGGGTGAACATTTGAATTCTGCCCAAAGTATCATTGGATTACAGATGCTGTCTTTGCTGCGAGATCTTATGTTTAATATGAGACAGTGTAAAACATACAGTGCCTAATTCTGCTTGGATTGCTATTGAGGCAGAAATTTCGATTTTCTCAATCCAGCTTCAGCTAAAAAATGTGAAGAGCCGTCCAAAAAGGAAAAAGACGGGCACCGATGTATACGCAAATTTACATATGCATTCGCATAAGTACGATGCATACGCAAAAATCGGGAACCATCGGCCATCATTGACAATACCGGTTGACCCATGCCTACGCAGGATATACATGGCTGCAGTCACAGTTGTGCCATGTTTTCAATCGCAGCTGATGTCAGACGCAAGCCCCAAAAACGTCCACGACACACCTGCATTTTCCCAACCACTCCCACAAACGACCACTTCCTGGCAATATATTAATAACTTTTTTGGATTGTTATGTTAGTTCTTTATATGCATATTATTATATATATTCATATTATGGTTTAAATCTCTTATTTAGTGCCTTATTCTGTGTTGTACGCAAAAGCACACACATCAGAATCTATCAGCGATCGTCCATCTGGGAGTTTATGCAAACTCCTTCCCCATGTACATGCATTTGGCTGAATGTGCAAAGACTGAGACGCCCACTTTTAGTGTCCGTGTACACTGTAATACCAATTGGTGCATCCTTGTACATTCCTATGGCAGGTGCAGATTTCCGGTCTGACCACGGCCTCCTATCCCTGTGACTCTGCTTCTGTGGTCACAGCTGCTTGCACTGACACGTCCACTGAATGTACCATTTCTGTGTGCACTTTAAGACACCTGCCCATGAACACCCATCACTTTTCTGCCCCATTTCTGATACCATCTGTCTTGAATGCGACACCAATTCGGGCGTACACGTACACTTACTTAGGGGGTATTCTGATTTCTTTTTTGCACATGCGGAGTTGCAAATAGTCGCTTAACTACATCAGCATTATGCGTGTCTCTACATTAAGCTCCAGCATGTGATGTATATGTTATCCATGTTTTTATTCTGTATCTTTATAACAAATTACTTTGGAGCATAATATGTAAGTGTGCCCAGTTCTCATATTCTGATTTACACTCAGCGCTTTCATAGTGAATTTCCTTACAAAGAGGATAACCAACTGTATATATGTCCAACAATTTATTATATAAAAATGTATTTTGAACCGCTCCATGACCCGAGGGTTTATACTGCTTCTTGATGACCAAGCTAATTGATTAAGGTTCAGTACTGAATGCCAGAGGTTCTGTCAGCTGCAAAGCTTGCAGGTAATTAAGGAAGAAAACCTTGCTCATTTATTTGCTTGAAACTCTATGGGGTGCGAGCCAGAACAAGTGAGGTTTCCCTGCCTGGTAGCCTGCAGTGCACTGGTGTACGAGAGGTGCTGATGGAACCTTGCTAATTGAGTCTCCACTATAGTATGTGTCATGTCACCAGAAACAACTTACTGTATTTTTATTTTTAAGTTTACCCATACCCATACTTGCCTACCTGACCCTCTCCATGAGGGAGAAATGCTCTGTTCCTGGACTTTCTTGGTAATGTATGATTGCCATCACCTGTGGTGAAACACCTTTCTTATCAATTAACTAGCTCACCACAGGTGATGGCAATCATACATTACCAGGAAAGTCCAGGAACAGAGCATTTTCTCCCTCATGGAGAGGGTCAGGTAGGCAAGTATGCCCATACCTCCCAACGTGACCCTATGCAGGAGGGACAAAATGCTCTGCTCCTGGATTTTCTCTTAATTCATGATTGCCGACACCTGTGTTGAACATGCTAATGGATAAGAAAGGTGTTTCAGCACAGGTGATGGCAATTATAACTTAAGAGGGAAGTCCAGAAACAGAGCATTCTGTCCCTCCTGGAGAGGGTCATGTTGGGAGGTATGAGTTAACCAAAGTACTTTGACGGTGACCACCAAAACTGGGACAATTGAGCATACCTCCCAACATGACCCTCTCCAGGAGGGACACAATGCTCTGCTTCTGGACTTTTCTCTTAGTGTATAATTGCAGGCACCTGTTTTGAACAGGTTAATGGATAAGAAAGGTATTTCAGCACAGGTGATGGCAATCATAACTTAAGAGGGAAGACCAGGAGCAGAGCATTCTGTCCCTCCTGGAGAGGGTCATGTTGGGAGGTATGGTTGAGAGGTATAGGAAAGTCTATGCACCTCATTGAATAAGCACACTGGATGCACATCACAAAAAGCCTTGCATTTGCATATGATAACCTAGATGGTACACATATGGCAAATCCAGATTTGTGCGCACTCTTGCCCCCTGTAGCCTTCCTACAAACTAAAAATGCACCTAGGTTTGCTGGGAGGTGTAGAAAACACATAACAACATGTCTAATTTTCAACTTCCGAAAGGGGGTAGCCAGATTGGCACAGCAGATGGCAGGCGGTGAGGCGTGGTGAGGAGGACAAGGGGGCGTAGTATGGCACATGTGGGTGGCATAGGGGCATGTCAATACATTTTTATCATCGTGGCCTCATCCCCACTATACAATTCCAAGATTACCGGCATTGTAAAGCAGGGGGCATGGCTACAGTGACGTGAGTTGGAGCAAATCATGTCATTAGTCACCGGAACAGTCCACATTACTCAGGAAGTGGCCAGCGCTGGGTGAATCTGCTTCAGGACCTTTCAGGCAGACGGGCGCAAGCCCAGATTCAGGAGCCTCAGGAGAGTGGGTCAGTGTAGTCTAAGTTCAACCTTCTACCACTTTAAAATGTTTTCTTTCATTACAATCAAGTTTAATGTTTTTTCCCAAAAAATACTGCTCACTTTACCCTTATTTAAATAGATGATAGAGACTGTAAATTAGCTATGGGTAAATAAACTCTTTACTCACATGCTGCTATTTCCTGTGTTAGGCTGTACGTTGTCTGCAGTTCTTACATAGCAGTTACAATAGTAAAATGATGTTAGATTTGATATTTGGAAGTCTCGGCCTCCAGGGTGTGAGATATGTCTACTGCTTCTCTATGACTCGGCCTTTCTGCTGTACTGAGGATTCTCCTGCATACTCCATGCATCTCCTAGCCCTGACATCAGTGCCATAGCTGGGTGCAGAGGTGCCCTAGGCCGATAACCCATGTCCCCTTTTACACATAATCGTCATGATGCCACAGAACTAGTTCAGGGAAAAGCCATGGATGTTGGGCACCTTCTAATGGCATGCCTTGCATCTTTTTATGTAGCGGGGTACTTCTATAGGAATATCACAAGCTGGCATAGGGTATCTCGGCCTTGTGCCATAGTCACACACTCCTCTTATGGCCCTGCATGGCATTAACTAAAAACAGCACCTAATACTCTTACAGTGATGCCAACATCACTGCCTCCAGAAATATTTTGTCAAGTTTTCAAGTTAGAGTCATGTCCCCATGTTATGCTATACAACACCAAGATTATCGGTATGTACAGCGGGGGAAACAACCATGATAATGCTATTGCGTCATTGGCCGCCCAGACCACCCTTTATACTGAGGACGTGGGCGGCAACAGTCAAATGCGTTGCTGCTCCAGGAGAATTAAATGCTCTTCCAGTCAGCTAGGAGCTTTCAAGCCAGGATTTTCTTCTGATGTAAAATTCGATAATACTGACAAGATGTAAGACATTTAAATACAAAAAGAGAAAAGAAAAGAAAAAAATGATGATGTTGGTTTTTGACTGGAGTCTAGCGGCTTCATATTCCTCTCTCTGGGTGACTCATGTAAATCCCATTTCCTGTTTCCTAGCAATTCTTTTTCAGTGTGTAATTATTTATCCTAGTTTACATGTACACCCATGTTCCCTCATGATGCTGCATTTATTCTTTTGGGTATCCAGGCAGTAAAGCAGCAGTACATTTATGTTATAGCCACCTGCTAACAGATTGGCTACAAGTATAGGTACCTTCAGGAAATGAGGAAATGGGCAGTATTTATTACATTCATTTACATTACAGCAGCAATGGATTTAATTCAGAGACAGTGTGTATAATTTATCAAGATTCAAGCGCTCTTGCAGACATCAAGGGAATGTTATATTTGTGCCATCTTGGTGTTTCATGTATTTGGAAATTCATTTTACAGCCAGAGTCAGAGGATATTTGTAGGACTACATTTCATTACTACCAGAAGGTCTATAAATGACCTGTAAAAAAGGTTGATTCTGAACTAAAATAAATATGATTTTGTAATATTGTTGTGCCTTAAAGTCTGTCTATCTACAGAGTGCATCTACCTTATGTGAAATAAAACTAAAGCTATCTCATATTTGATATATGCCTCCCAAAAAGCACTATTGCAGTGTAAACCAATTTGTTTGGTGATTTAAGTTAACATTTTTAAATGATCATTTTACTAACCACTTGCAGCTTTTGGTGAGTGATGCTTTGACTATCTATGGCACTATTGTGACTAAAGATGTTAATGTGCATAGTGGCACAAGTTATTTGCTAGCACTGCCTAATATATCAATATCACGACCACCCCCATAGGCAAATGCAGGGGTCCTCTTGGCAAGTGGCTCAAATTATGACAACAATATCAATGGTGTATGTATAATACGATTACTAGATGCAGCCGCCACATTATGCAGTTTAATAAACAGAGCAGAGCTGCTGCACATGCCCAGTGGTAGCAGCGTCTTCTACCAAGTTTGCAGTGTGTGGATCTGAGTCCTCAATCAGTGCACTGGACCAGAGAGTATCTGCGAGGAAGAAGCGATAGGAGCCTTACCATGAGGTGGGAGAATGTGTGCTTAGAAAGTGCAGTACTGGTTATATTATGTTTGTGTATTTATTTATTGAGGAGTGTTTAACCTTTTCCTGACCACTTATTTGAATTATTTCAATATTTGATATAGCCTATACTCTAGACCATCTATAATGTTTAATATTAATACTGTATTCCATACAGTATCCAGTGTATAAAAAGACTAATCTATACATTAATGTCAGGTGTTGTTACTAGATTCTTTTACCGCTCCCCCCAGACGCCCCCCGCACTTGCTCCATTGTTCCGCAGAGTGGGAGTTTGCGAACTGTGTGGCAGATTTATTATGCCTTGTGAAGTGAAAGCGATAAAGAACCAGCCAGTCATCTCCTAACTGTAATTTTTCAAACCCAGCCTTTGACATGTCAGTTAGGAGCTGATTGGCTGGCACTTTATCACCTTCCACTTTATCACTTCACCAGGCTTAATAAATCTGCCCCTGTATTTGGAAACCCCCCTCTAGAAATCCTGCATTTGCAACTGCACTATATACTTGATTTATGTCTTCTGTATATAGGGCTTAATTCAGCATGGATCGCTAAATTGCAAAAATTAAATTGGGCGATTATCGGCAGACTGAACATGTGATGCAAACATATTGTGAGTGCGCAAAAGCCGCATTGCGATTGCCATGCGTTTGCAGGCTCAGTGAGATGTGATCGCAAATTTATTAACAGGAAGTGACCGTTTTTGGGAGGCAACATGGGTTTTGTTACCTTTTCAGAGCGTCTCTTCACATGTGATGTTTAGCAGTAGCAGTTTTGAGACAATTACAGTTTCCGCCTCATGCTGAATTAGGTCCAGTATCCTCAATTTATGTGTTCCATTTGTACTTTTACATTTTTATTTATACTTTAACATTTTTTACACTGCACACCCTAATTACACATATAGTAAGAGGTGCTACCATGCTGGGTCTTGTAGTTACACAAAGAAAGAGAATATGGTGCCGATGCACACTCCACAATACCAAGTACTGCTAGTCAGAATAATTATAATAAACTGTGCAATCTAATATACAGCTAATTCGAGGTGCTTGGTATACTTTTTGGCCAAAAAATACTAGCCCACCAACCAGCGTCTAGGTGACCTCGTCTCTAGTGGGTCCCTAACACTAAGTTTAAATCTGGGTAGAATTGGAAGAAATCCACCTACAATACCCCTTTCACACTAGAAGCAAAATCTGGGGTTAGTGCACATACACGCGCAGCAACCCGGGATTTTGCTTTGAATGCAAACAATCCTTGACCCTGCTCTTTACCAGTGTCGGGGCTGAGATCCGGGAATTTGCCAGCACTATGTCTGAAAGCAGCATAAATGTTCTTTTCTGTATAAAGTGTCCCTAATTAAAAAATATAGCCTGATATGTGCGCTCTCCCCAACCTATGAGGATACGTTACGACCATATCCTAAACAGCTCTCATTATCTCCCGCATTCATTATTGCAATAGTCCTATTACTAATCTTCCCAAAAATAGGCCCTCACCACTACAATCTATTCTGAATGCAGCTGAGAGGCTGATTTTCCTCGCTAGACGTTCATCGTCTGCAGATCCACTCTGTCAGTCCCTCCATTGGTTACCGGTATTCTATTGTATTCAATATAAAATACTTTTACTTACATAAAAGGCTATTAACCAAACTGCACCAACATACATCTCTTTACTTATCTCAAAATATCTCCCTACCCGACCTCTCCGCTCTGCACAAGATCTGCGTTTCTCATCCACACGCATTACTCGCTCCCACTGAAAATTACAGGACTTTATCCAGGCAACACCCACTCTGTGGAATGCCCTCCCACGCAGGATAAGACTCTCCTCTCCTCTCCAAACCTACAAGCATTCCCTGAATACTCACCTCTTCAGACAAGCCTATCACATTCCGGACCCACACGAATAACCTATGCCTCCCTATGTAATTACATCCCCTCTGTACAGTCCACCTCACATAATTAGTCTTTCTTCACTTTCACATCCTCCTGACCCTTGGCCAACATTGCTGGGTGACCATATCATACAGCCTATTAAGAACGTTTGCTATCTGGCAGAACCATTATGCAATAGTCAGCACCTATCCTTGTATTTTAATTACTATTTCCCATAGATTGTAAACTTGCAAACAGAGCCTTCCTACCTCTATGTCGGTTATTACCAAGTTTTGTTCTATTGCTGTTGTTCCAATTGTAAAGCGAAACAGAATACGCTGCGCTATATAAGAAACTGTTAATAAATAAATATATAAACAAACAAAATGTGCCCAGAAACTTCCCTCCTCTTGGCAAGTTTGGACAATAGCAATGGTATACAATATATATACTAGACGTAATCCCCACATCATGCAGTTTAAGGGATAGAGCAGAGCTGCTGCACATGCTCAGTGGTAGTTGCTTCTTCTACCAAGTTTACTATGTGTGTAGTTCTCAATCAGTGCACTGAACCAGAGAGTAGCTACCAGGAAGAAGAGACAGGAGTCTAACCATGTGGTGGGATGGGTTCAGTATGATTTACTGGCGGCCGGGATGCTGGCCAACAATATACCAACAGCGGCGTCCCCGGATGCCAGTATGCTGGCAGCAGGGCACGTGCAAAGAGTCCCCTTGCGGGCTTGGTGGCCCGCTGCGCTCGCCACAGGTTCTATTCCCACTCTATGGGTGTCGTGGACACTAACAAGTGAGAATAGTCCTGTTGTGCCGGTATTAACATAGTAACATAGTATCTGAGGTTGAAAAAAGACAATTGTCCATCGAGTTCAACCTATTTGTGGTCTCCTATGCATGATGATTTGACTAAAATTTCTGACTGATGCTGCTGTCAGCCGTTACATTTTATCCCTATTTATAGTAACTATAATGCATGACTATGCACCATACCGGCTTGGACTGGCCCACAGGGGTACAGGGGAAACCACCGGTGGGCCCTACTGCCTGGGGGCCCATCTCCTGCTCTAAGGATCAGGTTTAGACTGTGCACTTGAATTATACATTATACATATGTTACCTTATACTGGACCATGGTGTATTTTCTACAGTGCATTGCTATTATTAATCTGTTATTAATCTGGTACATTATCATGCATGCAGGAGCTGAATTTACGGTATATATTTATGAAGGGGCCCAAAAGTTGCAATCTCTAATGGTTAGTCAAACCAATGAGATGGCAGGCCACACCTCCTCTGCAGACTGGCCACACCCCTAAAATGGGCCCGTACCACTGCACCCCCCCCCCTGGTGGGCCCTACATGCCCCAGTCCGACAGTGCCTGGATATCCTTATCCATTAGGAATTTATCTAACCCATTCTTAAAGGTGTTGACAGATTCCGCCATTACAACTCCCTCGGGCAGGGAATTCCAAACATGTATTGTCCTTACCGTGAAAAAGCCTTTACGCCGTATTGTGCGGAATCTCCTCTCCTCTAACCTGAGCGAGTGTCCACGAGTCCTCTGTGTTGATCTAACCAAAAACAGGTCCCGCGCAAGCTCTGTGTATTGTCCCCTTATATATTTGTAGATGTTGATCATATCCCCTCTTAGTCTCCGCTTTTCCAATGTAAACATGCCTAGTCTTTCAAGCCTTTCCTTGTATTCCATCGTCTCCATACCCTTAATTAGTTTGGTCGCCCGCCTTTGAACCTTTTCTAGCTCCAGGATATCCTTTTTGTAGTACGGTGCCCAGAATTGTACACAGTATTCAAGGTGTGGCCTCACTAGTGATTTATATAACGGGAGTATAATACTCTCGTCCCTAGCATCAATACCCCGTTTTATGCATGCTAATATCTTATTAGCCTTCTTTGCTGCAGTCCTACTTTGGGTACTACTGCTTAGCTTGCTATCTATGAGGACACCTAAGTCCTTTTCCAGTACAGAAACCCCTAATTTTACCCCATTTAGTAGGTAGGTGTAATTTATGTTCTTGTTACCACAGTGCATTACCTTACACTTGTCTGTGTTGAAGTGCATTCTCCATTTGGCTGCCCATGCTTCTAATTTAACTAAGTCGTTCTGAAGAGACTCGGCATCCTCCTCTGTATTTATAGCCTTACACAATTTAGTATCATCTGCAAAAATTGACACCATGCTCTCTAGACCTTCTGTTAGGTCGTTAATGAAAATATTGAACAATAGCGGTCCTAATACTGAGCTTTGCGGCACACCACCTAGCACTTCAGTCCAAGTTGAAAAAGATCCATTAACCACAACGCGCTGCTTCCTATTATCTAACCAGTTTTTGACCCAAGTGCATATTGTGCTTCCTAGCCCTGATTCTTGTAGCTTGTAGATAAGTCTCATGTGTGGTACAGTATCGAACGCTTTGGCAAAGTCTAAAAAGATTACATCCACGTCTTTACCCTGATCTAGGTTTGCGCTTACTGTTTCATAAAAACCAAGTAAGTTGGTTTGACAGGATCTGTCCTTCATAAACCCATGTTGATTCCTTTTAATGACCTTATTGGTTTCAAGGAACTTCTGAATACTATCTCTTAGAATACCTTCCAATACTTTCCCCACTATAGATGTAAGACTAACTGGTCTATAATTACCTGGTTCAGCTTTACTTCCCTTTTTGAATATAGGCACTACTTCCGCTATACGCCAGTCTTTGGGAACCATACCTGATATAACTGAATCCTTAAAGATCAAAGATAGCGGTTTTGCCAGTTCAGAGTGAAGCTCCATTAGAACCCTTGGATGAATACCATCGGGCCCTAGTGATTTATTAATCTTTAAATGTTTTAATCGGTCACAGACTACTTCCTCGCTTAAATAAGTACCTATCAGTGGGATATTCTCATTATTGAGATTGTGCGTTAGTCCCTGAATTGGGTCCTCACGAGTGAATACTGTTGAAAAAAACTCATTTAGTGTGTCCGCTATGTCATTATCATTTTTGTTTAAGACTCCCAACTTGTCTTTTAAAGGGCCTATACTCTCCTTCTTTAATCTCTTGCTATTAATGTATTTAAAGTATTTTTGGGGATTCGCTTTGCTTTCCTTTGCTACTAGTTTTTCAGTTTCTACTTTAGCCGCTCTTATTTCCTTTTTGCAAATTTTGTTACATTCCTTATAGTGCTGAAATGACTCTGCTTCCCCGTCAGATTTGTATTTTTTAAATGCTCGCCTTTTCTTGCCCATAAGTTCCTTAATCTTTTTGTTAAGCCACATCGGTTTATGATTTTTATTCCTTTTTTTGCTACTCATAGGAATACATTTGAGTGTATTTTTAGCTAGCAGGAATTTTAGTACCTCCCATTTCTCCGTAGTATTTTTTCCTAAAAACAAACCTTCCCATTCAATATACCTGAAAAATACCCTCATCTTTTCAAAATTTGCTTTGCTAAAGTTTAAAGTCCTAGTTGAGCCAGTATAGGGCTGTTTATAGAAACTGATATTGAATGTGACCATATTGTGATCGCTATTTCCTATGGGTTCCCCTACTATAATACCTGATACCAAATCCCCATTGTTTGTTAATACCAGGTCTAAGATTGCATTGTACAATTGTATTCCGGCTGCCGACATTGCCAGCTGTCGGGAATCCGGCGTCGGTATCCCGACAGACGGCAAATTAAACGTATACCAGTGGGAGAATGGGTGCTTAGAAAGTGCAGTACTGGTTCTATTATGTTTGTGTATTTATTATAGTATATTTAACCTTTTCCTGACCACTTATCTCATTTATATGATTTAAATATGTGTGATACAGCCTATACTATAGACCATCTATAGTGTTAAATATTAATACTGTATTCCATGTTCCACAGAGTGGGAGATTGTGGATTGTATTTGGAAACACGCCTCTTGAAATCTGTGTTTGCCACTGAACCCAACACAAAGTTAACAACCTACACCCTTTAAATCCTATGTAAATCTAATTATGTACTAAGACCAAGGGCCTAATTCAGACCTGATCGTAGATGTGCTAAATTGATGTGAGGGTCGCAGCGGCTGTGTGTAACGTCACGCAGCCGCTGCAGCCCGCCCCCCCCCAACGGTCTGGGCATGCCGGCGTTGCCAGGACCGTGCCCCCTAAACGGTGGCCACATGCCACCAGCCCACCCCCTCCCGCCCAGCGACCACCTCTGCCTGTCAATCAGACAGAGGCGATCGCAGGGCTAAGACATGCTCAGTTCAGACCTGATTGTCTGCTGTGCGAAAACGCACAGCAGCGATCAGCTCTGAATTAGGCACAAAATTCAGTAGAAAACCTAAGCTAGATCTGCCCAGCCCACCGCATCTGAAGAAGCAGCATTTTGATGGACAACAGATCTTTGACAAAGATGTCTTTCAACATTTTTAATACAAAACTTGGTGCTGTTATTAATAATCTATGTTTTTGCAGAAAAATGATGCACATTGGATGGATGACTGGTATATAGCTATCACTCTGAACAGCTTAAAAATTGGAGATGTTTATTGGGATACCGCTAAGGAAAATAATTACAGCTATCATGTTATCAGCAGGATGCTGTAAACTGAATATAAAAATTCATCTTGGACAAATAAGAGATGGGATTTTTACTTTTGACTGTCACTGAAAGTAAACAAAATAAAATGCTAAATGGAACTGACCTAGATTTTTGTCTTAATAAGCTTTATAAATTGCTCCACAGAGGAAAATCAAAGAAAAGTTTTATATAATGAGATGTTAGAAAAGAAAGTGTTTGATAAATGTTAGATAGGAGCGTAAAACAAACTGCAATTGCCCGCACCCTTGCCACCATTTCCATAAGCCTCACCAGTATAACTGCATCATAGCTGGCTTGTTGAGAGAACAAGTGGCTTTATGAACATGACTATAAAGCAATATATATTGTTAGTTACATGTGATCGGAATTGTATAAACCACAAGACTCAAAGACATTTAAACCAATTCCATTTCAAGGAGCTCGGATAGACTACAGAAGTCACTTACCCCCAACAAACAAATATTAATGATTCCTCGAGATGTACTTAATGATTCCTCGAGATGTACCATGTACTAATATCTTCTGTGGTCCCTCCATTTCCGACGGCAGCCGCATCCCTCAGAGGTTTTTATGGGGGCTGCAAAGCTGTCAGATTTGCCAAGCTTTGGAATGCAATACATTCGGGAGTTTGGCCCCCGATAGGTAGAAATCAATGGAATGTTCTCGGCAATGGCCTCCATTCTTGAAGACCTTGAGATGAATATAGACAACCTGGACCAGCAACTAGATATTCTGGCATGGGTGTAGCTAAAGTGGGTGCAGGGGGTGCCATTGCTATGGAACCCACAGTATAGAGGGCCCCAGACCAGGGCCAAATCCAGAAGTGTCTGCTAAGCAACTGGATCTGGCCCATTGCCTGGCTTGAGTGTGGTGACATTCCAATTATAGTGAGTGGCGTGTGTAGTGGATGCACTGTAATGTGATATAACCTGAACCATGCACTGTAATGTTACATATTATAAACTGGAGGCACTGTAATGTGACATAACCTGAACCATGCACTGTAATGTTACATATTATAAACTGGAGGCACTGTAATGTGACATAACCTGAACCATGCACTGTAATGTTACATATTATAAACTGGAGGCACTGTAATGTGACATAACCTGAACCATGCACTGTAATGTTACATATTATAAACTGGAGGCACTGTAATGTGACATAACCTGAACCATGCACTGTAATGTTACATATTATAAACTGGAGGCACTGTAATGTGACATAACCTGAACCATGCACTGTAATGTTACATATTATAAACTGGAGGCACTGTAATGTGACATAACCTGAACCATGCACTGTAATGTTACATATTATAAACTGGAGGCACTGTAATGTGACATAACCTGAACCATGCACTGTAATGTTACATATTATAAACTGGAGGCACTGTAATGTGACATAACCTGAACCATGCACTGTAATGTTACATATTATAAACTGGAGGCAATGTAATGTGACATAACCTGAACCATGCACTGTAATGTTACATATTATAAACTGGAGGCACTGTAATGTGACATAACCTGAACCATGCACTGTAATGTTACATATTATAAACTGGAGGCACTGTAATGTGACATAACCTGAACCATGCACTGTAATGTTACATATTATAAACTGGAGGCACTGTAATGTGACATAACCTGAACCATGCACTGTAATGTTACATATTATAAACTGGAGGCACTGTAATGTGACATAACCTGAACCATGCACTGTAATGTGACATATTATAAACTGGAGGCACTGTAAAATTGCACAGTATGAACTGTGAGCACAACAATGTGGCATATTATTTATTGAGGCCAATACAATGTTGCTTAATATGACCCGGGGGCACTACAGTGGGGCATATTATGAACTGGGGGCACTTAAGTCTGGTTCAATATTTTCGGGCGATACTATGGTATAATGTGAATATGCATTGGCAGCACTACAATGTGGCACATTGTGAACTATGGCACTAATATGGTTCATAAAATGAATAACTAGGGGTATTAGGGTGGGGGCCCCTTCAAAATGTTGCTTTGGGGCCCCTGTAATTCTGAAAGAAGACAGTACTTGTCCTATCAAGTGTATTATAGTATGTCAATTATCCTGATATGGAAGTACTTAAAAATTGAATTTGCTATTAGGATAAAATCTCCACTACTCCTTTTTAAGAATTGTTTAGTTAGCATATACAATTGCTCCCTTATATGTCTGTTTATCTGTTACCAACTGAGATAGACAGGCATCTATACTGTAATAATTGCATGTAATAGTGGATTTAACGCTATGATACCAAAGCACTCGCTTAGGGCCCAGCGGGTCATAGTGGGCCGCTGACAGGCCTGTATTATGAAGGCAACTGCAGGTGAGTCTATTCTTCACCAACATTTCTTGTACAAAATACTGTGCTGGTCTGCCACATAACTAACGTTGGCACCAGGGGGTCTAGTCATCAATCAATTTTAGACACGTAAATCTTGTTTTCTATGTCTATAATTCATCTTGCAGTAAAGAGCCTATTCACTGAAACTCCTGTTTACCTGACAGCTCCAAAACTGGATGCTATGGGGATCCAAATTCATTGTGGGAACTGATGCCATCTTCCCGGAGCCCTGTTCCTTCCTAGGGGTAGTAGATGTGGCTTGCAAGGGAGTGATCCAATTGGATTTCTCAACCACCTTAGGCCATCACCATGGGCTTGATCCAGAGATGTACACTAATGCATTTGCAGGTGTCAATTTGCAGCCAATAATCACTCAACTCCGTAAATTTCAGCATTGTATTCATCTCTGAATCAGGCCCAATTTTAGAGCAGCAGTTACCGCCCAAGAGCAATACTGAATTGCTCCGGGAGTTTGGTTTCCGCTGCCGCAACTCGCAATGAGTTAGGTATTTAAATAACGGCGGATCGATGCGGTTTAACAATGAGTAAGCTCTCAATTCCCATGTTTAATAACCAGTTGGAACCACTAATAACAGTATTTTGTGTTACAGCTGATGACTGATGCATTTGGGTACATTCATGAAAACTTGCCCAAAAAGAATTCCCAAAAAGTTTTTAATGTCTCCCATTGTGTAATATTTAGTAGGATTTGTCAGATAAATATGTGCGGTATGGAAGTATTTGTTAATGCAAATAAATAAATAAATAAACATATAAGCACAGAATACTGTATGCTAATATTATTCAATGATAATAAGCAATGCTAACAAAACTGACAGAGGTGGTAAGTCATAGTGTTGTAAAATGATATTCTCAGTGGTAACACAAGAATCATGAAAACACATAACTACAATTGCAGCATTTTTTATTTGTTAAGAATGGAAAGTAAAATAATAGAAATAATTATATGGCTACTCAAATAATGGTGATGCATTCATTTATCTAGTATACAATGCATTGCAAAACCTTAATAACTGTACTGATACCATCAGTACTTGTTATACTGTTCATTTTTCTCCCTTGGCAAAACTGCACAAAATATCATAAAATTATGCTAAGACTGCACAATACATTATGTTTCACGCTGTTAGAGATTTTGTTTTTGTCATAAACAAGTGGTGGATGCCCTCTTGTGGCTATAAGAGCAATACAGGCAAATGTTTTAAGAATGTTGGCTAGATAGATTTTTTTTTTTTTCACAGCACCCCTAGGCCAAGATTTTCCTATGGAGAAATTCAGAAAAAAATCTTAAAGTAATTAAACTATGCTTATATGTCATCCTTAGGTTCAGTTATGTGGTGGGGGACAGGATTCGCTTCTTCACATATTTTATGATTGGCAGCCACAAGCACCGGTTTTGACTATTACATTGACCGTAAATAATTTTAATTAGTCATGGACCACCAGCCCAGGGTACCTCTCCAAGTGCCCTGATACACCTCAGGGTACCACGATTTTTGCACTTAATTTAAGAGCTCTTTCTCATTTAAGTTACAATATCCTTTATTTTAAATCACACATTTCTTAGCAGTCATCACCAGGACCTTTAGTCACTTCCTCCTTTATGTAAAGTATACATTTCAAAATACTTACTCATGGAGCTACTTGTTCCTGTATGGGAAGTATGAGATTATTTTGAAATGTGTGCCTAAAATAAAGGAGTGTGTGTCTGAAGGTGCTTAGGGGACGTGAGGGGGGAAATGGGGCGGCCAGGTGATCCTGCGGATTAAAGAGGAGGAAGTTGCAAGTAAGATTAAGTAAAATAGAAAATTGACAGGTGTTGCAGAACAGTGTGGTGGCACATGTCGCATTACCCTAGTTATGGCTCTGGATAGATATATTACCCAATATGAATATCAATCGTAACTCAAGTCACAACATAGATAAATTAACAACTGGTGCAGAGAGGTGTCTCTCTAGAAGTATTAGGACAGGGGGTCCCTTCAAAATGTTGCTATGGAGCCCACAAAGTTCTGGCTACACCCTAGATAGATAGATAGATAGATAGATAGATAGATAGATAGATAGATAGCATGCCTCCCAACTGTTGCGATTCCAGCTGGACAGTCCCGCTATTCAGACACTGTCCCACCCACAGGCTGCAGTGTCCTGCGGGCGGGGAGTGGTTGGGAGAGCCCGTGATCACCACTGCTCTGCTTTGCAAAGCAGCCAGTGATCACTGAATAGATGCATCTAACAGCGCAAGGAGGTGAGCCGGGGGCTGCACGGCTGCCTGGGGAGTGCTGGGCACACCTTTAAAATGGCGAAAATGGGGGTCGTGTGATGAGACCCTGCCCCTTCTCCTTAGACTCCACCCCCTTTTAGGCAGTGGTCACGCCTCCGGCGCATCTGGTCAAGCTTCTGGGTCTTCAAAAGTTGTTAGGTATGAGAGAGATAGATGACCACTAAAATTGCATGCTAGGGGCCACCCAGCACAGAGTAAGGCCGCCCAGCATGTGTAGCGCCATCCCACGATGCGATCGCAATTCAATTGCCATCACATCGCAAAAATCTCACATAAAGGTTGACCCTTGCCTATACAGCCTGGTTGCGTAGGCAGGCGCACTGCCGACATGTTTTCGATCTCAGAAAACACAGGTGATGTCACCAGCCACCCTCAAAAAAGGTCATGCGTGTCCTGGTCAACTCACCCGCAATGCCGCGTCGCCACAACCGGGTGCCCGCCACCTGTCAATCATGATCATATGCATCCTTTTGCATCATGATAGCCCACCAGGGTTGGACTGGCCCACAGGGGAACAGGGGAAACCACTGGTGGGCCCTACTGCCTGTGGGCCCTCCTCCTCCACTAGGGATCAAGTTCCAGACTATCCTAGTGCACTGGATTTATGCATTATACATATGTTACATTATACTTCACAATAATTAGGTTTATTATATATTTACCAAGGGGCTCAGAACATGTAATGGTTAACCAAACCTCTGTGGTGGCTGGCCATGCCTCCCCTGGAACCTGGCTACACCTTTAAGCATGGGCCCCTACAGCAGCATTCCCCCGGTGGGCCCTTCATGCCCCAGTCCGACACTGTAGCCCACGCACATGCACAGATGGCAGAAAATCATACATTTGCAATTTATTTTCAGAACACTGTGTGAACCTCTGAATAGTCAGTACGTATATTCTAAGCCAGTGCTTCATAGCCAGTGAGATTATCCTGCACCAGTGGTGCCAATATTTATGGAATTGAGTGAATATCAGTTGAATGCACACATGTGGCGATTCACTAGTGACGACGGTCGCAGTGAGGATGGATTCCTAAAGTGACTGACGGGCCTTTTGTGGGAGGTAACAGGAAGTGACGGCAAAAACACAGGTGAGCCATGACCAGCATGTCTCAGCCTGTGATTACTATCCCATATGCAGAAATATGGCGTCAGTTTCCGTCCCCACCTGTGTGCATCTCTATAGAAATCCTGGCAACTGAGACATTTGCATATGTGTGCACAGTAGCTGTGTACGGGATCGCAGCTGCAAATGCATTAGATATAGCTCTAAATCAGGCCCTATGTATAACAAGGAAGGCGCTCATATTCTGGATCTTGGAACTACGCCTGTAAAAACACCAGCATTGTATTAGGATTGTGGGTCTGACTGATGATTGTCAATATGTCTCTGCAAAGTTCAGCATGCCCCCCATTTTATTCACTTTATGAACTTAATGCTTTCCATACATGTGTCATTATTGTACAATGTAATGTAAGAGACAAGTCTTTGGCGGGGAGAAAAATCACCTCATATTCCCACCAATCCAGATAGACCCATAAATGCACCCTCACTAATACTTCAAACTCATTTCAATATCCTCAAAATATGAATCATTTTTATTGCACCTAGCCTACATGTTATCTTATCTCCCAACATTATGAAAGTCTGAATCAGTCCACGGGGATGTAGTTGTGGTCCACTGGGCAATGGCTGTATCATAGTAAATGTAATCACACCCCCAGTGGGCATGTGTAGGAATGCTGCAGTGTTACACCATATTTTACCTCGGTCCACTATTCCTCCAGTCACGCCTCCAGCAAGCAGCTCAGGGTCCTAGTACCCGCCAGCTATGAGAGGTAACAGACAACACATTGCACGCCTCCAACAGTCTGAATGCGACTGTCCTTCCTTCCTGACTTTTTAGCACCCCCATGACAGCTGGTTTCCATTGCCTCATGAGTCACACCACTGTATTAGCCAGCAGTTCCCATCATAACATGGAATATTTTGCACCCTTACAGACACCATCATTTTGACACACAGATTCCTTACCGTATGGACACAGATTCCTTACCGTATGGATCACATAACTTTATTCTTTGCGTTTTTCTATATGACTTTTACTGATACAAAGTTTGAGAGATCAGTGCTGTTTAGTATGGTTTTCACATCAAATATGGAAACGCCATGCAACTTAGCTTCATCTGTACAACCAAATTTTGTACAAAGGGTTTTAAATTGTATTTTCCTAAATAATGTGACTATATAGACCTTTATCTATGCAATGCTAATGCCAAGTCCCACAATATATGTTTTGCCCTGCCTGCAAAATATTCCCCAAATTCTAATATTTATTTTCCTGGAAGCCATGCAATTATTGCAAGAACTCGGGGAACATCTTCGATACATTTAGGAGAATTTAAAAGAAGAATGAATTGGTTTATGGTAAATGGAGAACTTATTAGCAGTTTCAATAATTCTCATGGGAAATTCCTGATTCTCATTAACAAATTTAGTTGTGATTTATGAGCATCACCCAATCAATCTTAGGGGCTCCCTCTGGTCTGATTCTCTATCTCCCCTCTCTCTATCTCCTTTACACCCATCTCTGGGCATCTGGTTTATAACCTCCTGAAATTTTAGCTGTTTGTTTTTGGCTCATGCATAAAGCAAATCGCTTTCTCCCTTGGGGTATAGGGCTCTTTTGTGTACTTTTCCAATATATATTTACATTTTCCTGCTTTCCTAATTTCTCATTTGTATGGCATGTTTTTTTGTATTTGGTTTTTTTTTAGTAATAGACAAAATTGTGTTTGTAGTGTCTTCATTTTTGTACACTCTATAAAGCAAAATATTGTTATAAAAATTGTTAACTAAAATATTCACCAATTTCGAACCTTTTAGTCTCATTGACAAACATCATGCTCTGATTTCATACTTTACCTTGAATTCTTTTTCTAGAATCTATTTAAGAAGAAAATATCATCAATATATATATATATATATATATTTTTTTTTTTTTTTACAGCATTGGGTTGTGCAGCACAGGGCTCTTCCTGGTACCCCGTAAATCATAGTGTCCCAATGATTTAATAAATAAATTGTATTGAATTAGGGTGTGCTACAATGTATTTATTGAATGTGGAGGGCACTATGATATACTTATATAGGACCTTATTCGGAGATGGATGCAGCCGCTGAGTTCGCATGCAAGGCAGAGTCCAAAGGGCCTGTGCATGCACATCGGCTGTAGTGCGCATGCGTGACCCTTCACTATGCAATTGAATCCTAGAAGGATGTGATTGCATAGTGATTGACAGACAATGGGCGGCCAGGGGCAGTGATGTGGTGTCGGGTGGGAGGAGGGCACGAAACGCAGGCGTGTCATGGCCGTTTTCGGGGGGATGACGTCCACTGTGTTTCCTACAATAGGAAACATGGCGGCGGTGCTCCTGCCTACGCAGCCATGCTGCACAGGCCGGAGGCAACTTCTGCTCGATGAGATCGTAATTGAATTGCGATCGCATCGTGGGCTGGCGCAATGCACATGCTGGACGGCCTTGTCCTGTGCTAGGTGGCCCCCAGCATGTGAGTAGTATGGCAAAATCTGCGACCATTTCTGAATAACCCTCAAAATCAGGGGGCACTACAATTTATTTAATCAGGGGGCCACTATGCTTTACTGCGATTTACAGTTTATATAATCAGGGGCACTACAATGTATTTATATATAATCTAGGGACTATATAATTTTTATAATCAAAGGGGCACTGAAATTTATTAATTGTATCAAGGGGCCTTATGATTTATATATATAATGAAAAGTGTACCACCATTTATTTAAATATGCAAAAGAGAACAAGAATTTATTCATATAATCAATATGGCTTTGTGACTTTTTTAATGAGGTTGAACTACAATTTATTTTTGTATTTATTTATATATTTGTTTATATAATCAAGAGACAGTAAAACATTTTAATTAAAATTATTTATCAAATTCAATTTACTTATTCATTTACTAAACACATTTAGTGCATATTTCTGGCAATACAACCGCAAGTTATACATGCCTACTCTTACGGAAGTGACGGGAGACTTCCCAGAAGAGTAGGCAGATCCCCCGCATCCCGCCCTCTTCCTAATGAAGTGGGGAAAAGGGGGCATTAATAGGGAATCTAATGTCCCTATTACGCAAATTCCGGAGAGGAGATGGATAAAGTTGTCAAGTATGCTGCAAGTATGCACTTACACCCCTGTGTATGCAGAATCTTAGGGGTATGTTTACTAAAGTGCAGGTTTATAGAAGTGGATATGTTGCGCATAACAACCAATCAGATTCTACTTATCATTTATCTAGCACCTTTTAAAAGACAATAGCTAGAATCTGATTGGTTGCTATGGTCTCCGCTTCTATAAACCCACACTTCAGTAAACATACCCCTTATAGTATGTTTTAGCTAGATTTAAGGATATCTCTTTGATAAATAGGCTACGTAGTTGGCTAATTCTCCCAGACAGTATAGGAAATACTTTTACACTTATCAGATATCATTATGGGAGCATTCTATAAGAAAACAACAAAATTGTTAGCAGCACTAAAGTCCATCTTTAACAATGATTCTTTACATTTATGTACATGTGAAATAAATGGAAAACAGGTGCATTACAAATTAAAAACAGTACAGTAGGTGTTAGGAAGAGCAATATATAGGCATATAAAACCAACAAATACTGTACAGAACACACAGTCCCAATTCAATGTTAATCCTATACTGTATTTCGCTCTACTCTCTGGAGGCAGCCTAATCTCTGCTGTTATAAAAATCAGATCCCAAATCTCTGGTTTACTATAAGACATGAGGTCCACTCTCCGCCAAGATAAATATAGCATTGGCCTGCAATCGGTTACGTAGGTAGATGAGGTCACTAAGGACTTCATTCATGCATGCAATCGCCGATGGTCACGCAAGTGAGCGATTATCTGCAGACTGCCATGCACAGTGATCGCACAGTGCATGTGTCAAGGTGCCTTTGCGATCACGCTCACAGAAAGGATTTCATAGCAGAGCGATTGACAGAAAGTAACCATTTGGGGGTGGTAGGGAGTCACAGCAAAAACGCTAACGTGTCATGGACATTTTGGGGGCATCTATATGCTGTCAGCTCCGTTCATGTTGCACAAAACCATGGCGCCTGCATCGCTACCACCATGTCCAGTCTGCGTAGCCATAGGGCAGAACTAGCAGATGATGTTCCGGCCTCGTTACTTCAAATAGGCTGCGTATGTGTACGCAGTTGCCAATGAGTTTGCAGTAGCTCCAGTGGGAGTTTATCTTCTTTTCTGAGTGACAGCTTCACTTGCTAAGAGTGGCAGTTCTGAGTTGTGTGCAAACATGACCAAGACCCTAAGTCCACTTTAATGAAGAAGAATGAAGACATCAAAAGTAGGCTAGGTTCTATGAATCCAGTTTGTGTTGTTTTTTATTGTGAAGTTAATTTTAGTAAATATTTATTTAAAAAAAAATGCAAAATACATTGAGATTTATTAACCAAATTTGTGATATTTTGCATTAATCAATCAGTATCCCCCCCGTCCACTTAAGTGTGGGAAGTGAAGGGAATGCCTAAGTTGTTGCTTCCATTGTGGCACAGATCTGTACCTTTGAACCATGTTAGTAAATAACCATCTTTATTTGCAAAATGTAAAATTATAATGCTGCTGCGGTGAAAGAAGCAAAAATGAAGCTCAATACAATCTACCTGATGATAGAGCCATTAGATCTGTGTTGGGTTTTTTTCTGGCGCGATAGCATCTTTGTTTGAAATATCTGAAATCCCAGAGCATGCTGACTGTCAGAATGGATTGACAATATCCTTAATCACAAGGTTCTCTGCACCGTGCTGTACTCCCTCTCTCTCCAATTCTTCATATATTTGCTCCAGCTTTCAACTCACCCACAAAGCTGTCAATTTTTCAGTGTGATCTACTTTCTGGATGTCTGTATACCTGGTAGTCTAAAGAGAGCTCAGAAAAGGTAGAAAATCTCATTTTAGAGGAAAATACGGAACCTAGAGAGTCTATGTAATTTTAAGTCTCACGCAAGTTAGCTACTCCTTGCACATTGACGTGTTTCATTTATTACACAGACATTTTGCAGTCCCCATTACTATGCTATGGCTAGCACCGACATGACAAAGTAAACTTTTTCCTTTTACATGCTTTCTGCCTTTGTGCCCAGCCACCAGGCTCTCTATATTCCTAGTTACTCTGATCAGACACACAATGGGCCTAATTCATGTTTGTACATCATTGCAATTGTGATTCTCTAGGCTACGGAGCTGCTAAATTAGCAAGTGAAGTTGCTGCCCTGCAATAAAAATGAACACCGGAGCCATCAGAAGCTCAAACACAATTGCGTATACCTTAGTGGACTACATGTCATTTTCATAGAACATCGAAGCTAAGGGTTGGTCTGTGGCTATGTAGATTGGCCACAGCCGTAGTGACACAGATGCCATGTTTTTGCACGTATGATGACACAGAAGATACATGCCCCAAAAACAGTCATGGCACGTCTGTATTTTCCCAATCACTAACCACTTAACTGACTTTTTTTTCACCCCCAAAAATGATCAGAAATTGTGTCCAGTGTCCATAGGCCCCATTGTAAAATACTTCCCTCCCCCAAGTAGAAATAGCCCATCCAGTGGCAAAATAATCCACAGCATTATCACCCCTTACTGGTAATAGATCCCTGGGGCAGCCCCAACCCTCACCCCCTATGTCAATAGGTGCCCGCTTTATAGTGACCCCCCCTTCCCATGTATCACTATATAGATTATTTATATATATATTTATTTATCTGCCCCCAGCCAAACAAATTGTGGGGCATCATACACCCTCCCGGCAGTTTCAAGAGATTCCCGCCCATTTCCCCCCTTTGTGGTAGCCCCTCACCGTATCGGACCGTGAGTCACAGGTGGGACTAACCATCAGTCCTCCCTGCTGGAGTTGGTCTCTGCACACGTAGAGATCAGCATAGATGTGCTGGGGAAGGGAACGGCACTGTGGGTGAGTAATCATGGGAAATGGGTGTGAATGTGACGGCAGTGGGTGTGCAGTTGCAATGAAAGTACAGTAAGGATATGTTCTGGGGGTCTATTCTCAAGTTAAGATAAACACATACTTGCCTATTCTGCCAGAACATCCGTGAGAATCCTGGACCTTGGGTAACTCTCCCAAATAACCAGAGAAGTGGGCAAGTCTCCTGGAGGCCACCCGCCGGCCACCCACTTTCTGAGTGATGTGATTTGTGCTGAATTACATCATTGTGGCTGATAATCATAGTATAGTGCTGGGCGGAGCCAAAGTGACGCAAGAGCAGTGTTGCACCACCGCCCACATGGTTGCACCAGGCCCCTTGCTCATCTCACCTGGCAGCCCCCTACCAGACAACTATGGACAAGCCTGGCAGCCTAAAAGTCATGGTCAGGGGATTTCAGACCCTGTAAAATTGACAGTGAGGACTGCAAAGCTGCTAATGATGACTGTGTCCTATTGGTCGCAAATGTGAATTTATCAACAAAAATGAAAACAGCAGGAGCAGTGGGTACAATGTAACAACTCACTTTACACTACACAGGAACCCTCATGTTACAGAAGTAAAGAATCATCCATTCACAATTGGGAAGGAGAAGCCTGAACATTGATTTATAAGCAATGAAATGTGGAAAAGAAAATTGTTAATATTTGCATCTTCTTCACAGAGAAATTCAACTCCAAGCCACTTAAATACTTATTAGCTGCACAGTTTGCCATTAACGTCAATATATTGCCATGTGTGCTGCCATTTTTAGCATTTTCAGTACTGTCCGTGACGCCCTGCCTCCAGTCACAATCCAGTCTCATCTCAGCCAGGTATGAAAGGGGGAGGGAGTCACAGCTTGACATTTGCAGGTGCAACTGACTGTGAACAGGTCACAGAGATGCAATTTAAAACAAAACAAAACACAAGTTGTGATTATGGGGCCCATTTATCAATGAGTGATAAAACTTGTTGAGAATGATAAAACTCATTGGGGGCGGGATGTACTAAAGAGAAAATGCAATAAAACCCCCGTTTTATCGCATTTTCGTATGTACTAACCCCCGTCCGCTGCGTTTTCGCCCCTGAGGGTATCGCCATCTTTGGATGGCGATACCCTATAGAAGCCTACGGGCTTCTTATCACCGGCCGCCGCACCCGCCGGCATTTCCTGTGAGGCCACACCCGTGTCAACAAGGTCACGCCCCCTGCAGTCTGAATGTTGGAAGGTATTACATTTACACCAAGATATTGAGGTGAATGCATCACTAGGTGCATACAGCTCTGCATCAGTAATGTATGTGCCAGATTTACATCAAGCATACAAGCATCCACACACGTCAAGTTTTTCGACATTTGTTTTGATAGCATTATTCAGTTTGATATAAATAAAAGCAGATAATAGTCCTTAATATGTATGAATGAAAAGTAGCAAGAACAAACAGTTTAAAATACACCCACAAAATCACATAATTTAGGTCTAATCAATGAAGATAGTACTTATCAGCTTCAGAGATCAATTAATAATAAGCCAATCAAAAGCATCTAGCATTTACCTTAATATGTATTTGCAGGGGAGGATTGGCCCACCAGGACACCATGAAAGATTCCGATAGGCCGGTCCCATACCCACATCAGCTAGGCCGATTCACACTCAGGCTTGGCTGGCTCGCACTGCTTCCGGTACTTGCGGTTCATTGGAACGCAATCCGGAAGTTAGGCTAGAAAGGACTTCCATGTGCCGCTAGCTGTGAAAAGTGGTGAAGCTGTTCTACCAACAGGGGACCTGGAGAAAGTTAACCAGCCCAGCAGCATCGTCTCCCAGACCAGGCCAAAGGTCTCCTCAACGAGCTCGGCCCGGGAGCAGCAGCATAGCGAAGGTCGGAGCTGGGTTCACTACACCCGCCGCCTCCCTAGCTCCCGCACACTCTCACTGAACTGGACAGAGCAGCAACTGAGCACTGAAGGGGACTCGGCAGAGAGGTTATTTTTAATTACATTATTTCCATTATCATGATGGTGTAAGGGTAAGAGCGTCCCCGGTCACAGTGTATGGTTTGGGGACTGGACAGGAGCAGGATGTACCTTGTTCTCAGGATGCCAGCTGATCAGGCTGCGCTCACAGCCAGCCCTGGGACAATCTCTAATGCAGAGTCCTTCAGCCCTATAGCTGCTCAATGTCTGTACATGATGATGGGCCTATTTATGTAATGCGGTGTCTACATATGTAATGTGATGCTATTTGTGTAATGCGGTGCCATATGTGTAGTGCAGTGCTATACCTGTAATGTGGTGATATTCGTGTTATGTGGTGCTATTTATGTAATGCGGTGCTATACATGTAGTGCTGTGCTTAACCTGTAATGTGGTGCTATTCGTGTAATTTGGTGCTACTCATGTAATAATATGGTGGCTATGTATGTAATCAGGAGGGGATTGACCACTGGGACAGATTCCACTGCACTAGTCCCCTGTGTCTGTGTTTCACTACTTGTGTGTGCTCTCTCCCTGTACTGTGCTGTATGTAGTGTGTGCTCCCTCCCTGTACTGTGCTGTATGTAGTGTGTGCTCTCTCCCTGTACTGTGCTGTATGTAGTGTGTGCTCCCCCTCCCTGTACTGTGCTGTATGTAGTGTGTGCTCCCTCCCTGTACTGTACTGTACTGTATGTAGTGTGTGCTCCCTCCCTGTACTGTGCTGTATGTAGTGTGTGCTCCCTTCCTGTACTGTGCTGTATGTAGTGTGTGCTCCCTTCCTGTACTGTGTTGTATGTAGTGTGTGCTCCCTCCCTGTACTGTGTTGTTTGTAGTGTGTGCTCCCTTCCTGTACTGTGCTGTATGTAGTGTGTGCTCCCTCCCTGTACTGTACTGTATGTAGTGTGTGCTCCCTCCCTATACTGTGCTGTATGTAGTGTGTGCTCCCTCCCTGTACTGTGCTGTATGTAGTGTGTGCACCCTCCCTGTACTGTGCTGTATGTAGTGTGTGCTCTCTCCCTGTACTGTGCTGTATGTTGTATGCTCCCCCTCCCTGTACTGTGCTGTATGTAGTGTGTGCTCCCCCTCCCTGTACTGTGCTGTATGTAGTGTGTGCTCCCCCTCCCTATACTGTGCTGTATGTAGTGTGTGCTCCCCCTCCCTGTACTGTGCTGTATGTAGTGTGTGCTCCCTCCCTGCACTGTGCTGTATGTAGTGTGTGCTCCCCCTCCCTGTACTGTGCTGTATGTAGTGTGTGCTCCCTCCCTGTACTGTGCTGTATGTAGTGTGTGCACCCTCCCTGTACTGTGCTGTATGTAGTGTGTGCTCTCTCCCTGTACTGTGCTGTATGTTGTATGCTCCCCCTCCCTGTACTGTGCTGTATGTAGTGTGTGCTCCCCCTCCCTGTACTGTGCTGTATGTAGTGTGTGCTCCCCCTCCCTTTACTGTGCTGTATGTAGTGTGTGCTCCCCCTCCCTATACTGTGCTGTATGTAGTGTGTGCTCCCCCTCCCTGTACTGTGCTGTATGTAGTGTGTGCACCCTCCCTGTACTGTGCTGTATGTAGTGTGTGAACCCTCCCTGTACTGTGCTGTATGTAGTGTGTGCACCCTCCCTGTACTGTGCTGTATGTAGTGTGTGCTCTCTCCCTGTACTGTGCTGTATGTTGTATGCTCCCCCTCCCTGTACTGTGCTGTATGTAGTGTGTGCTCCCCCTCCCTATACTGTGCTGTATGTAGTGTGTGCTCCCGCTCCCTGTACTGTGCTGTATGTAGTGTGTGCCCCCCCTCCCTATACTGTGCTGTATGTAGTGTGTGCTCCCTCTCCCTGTACTGTGCTGTATGTAGTGTGTGCTCTCTCCCTGTACTGTGCTGTATGTAGTGCGTGCTCCCTCCCTGTACTGTGCTGTATGTAGTGTGTGCTCCTCCTCCCTGTACTGTGCTGTATGTAGTGTGTGCTCCCCCTCCCTGTACTGTGCTGTATGTAGTGTGTGCTCCCTCCCTGTACTGTACTGTGCTGTATGTAGTGTGTGCTCCATCTCCCTGTACTGTGCTGTATGTAGTGTGTGCTCCCCCTCCCTATACTGTGCTGTATGTAGTGTGTGCTCCCGCTCCCTGTACTGTGCTGTATGTAGTGTGTGCCCCCCCTCCCTGTACTGTGCTGTATGTAGTGTGTGCTCCCTCTCCCTGTACTGTGCTGTATGTAGTGTGTGCTCCTCCTCCCTGTACTGTGCTGTATGTAGTGTGTGCTCCCTGCCTGTACTGTGCTGTATGTAGTGTGTGCTCCCCCTCCCTGTACTGTGCTGTATGTAGTGTGTACTCCCTCCCTGTACTGTGCTGTATGTAGTGTGTGCTCCTCCTCCCTGTACTGTGCTGTATGTAGTGTGTGCTCCCTCCCTGTACTGTGCTGTATGTAGTGTGTGCTCCCTCCCTCTACTGTGCTGTATGTAGTGTGTGCTCCTCCTCCCTGTACTGTGCTGTATGTAGTGTGTGCTCCCTCCCTGTACTGTGCTGTATGTAGTGTGTGCTCTCTCCCTGTACTGTGCTGTATGTAGTGTGTGCTCCCTCCCTGTACTGTGCTGTATGTAGTGTGTGCTCCTCCTCCCTGTACTGTGCTGTATGTAGTGTGTGCTCCCCCTCCCTGTACTGTGCTGTATGTAGTGTGTGCTCCCTCCCTGTACTGTGCTGTATGTTGTATGCTCCCCCTCCCTGTACTGTGCTGTATGTAGTGTGTGCTCCCCCTCCCTGTACTGTGCTGTATGTAGTGTGTGCTCCCCCTCCCTTTACTGTGCTGTATGTAGTGTGTGCTCCCCCTCCCTGTACTGTGCTATATGTAGTGTGTGCCCCTCCCTGTACTGTACTGTATGTAGTGTGTGCTCCCTCCCTGTACTGTGCTATATGTAGTGTGTGCTCCCTCCCTGTACTGTGCTGTATGTAGTGTGTGCTCCCCCTCTCTGTACTGTGCTGTATGTAGTGTGTGCTGCCCCTCCCTGTACTGTGCTGTATGTAGTGTGTGCTCCCTCCCTGTACTGTGCTGTATGTAGTGTGTGCTCCCTACCTGTACTGTGCTGTATGTAGTGTGTGCTCCCTCCCTGTACTGTGCTGTATGTAGTGTGTGCTCCCTCCCTGTACTGTGCTGTATGTAGTGTGTGTGCTCCCTCCCTGTACTGTGCTGTATGTAGTTTGTGCTCCCTACCTGTACTGTGCTGTATGTAGTGTGTGCTCCCTCCCTGTATTGTGTTGTATGTACTGTGAGCTCCCTCCCTGTACTGTGCTGTATGTAGTGTGTGCTCCCTCCCTGTACTGTGCTGTATGTAGTGTGTGCTCCCTCCCTGCACTGTGCTGTATGTAGTGTGTGCTCTCCCTCCCTGTACTGTGCTGTATGTAGTGTGTGCTCCCTCCCTGTACTGTGCTGTATGTAGTGTGTGCTCCCTCCCTGCACTGTGCTGTATGTAGTGTGTGCTCTCCCTCCCTGTACTGTGCTGTATGTAGTGTGTGCTCCCTCCCTGTACTGTGTTGTATGTAGTGTGTGCTCCCTCCCTGTACTGTGCTGTATGTAGTGTGTGCTCCCCCTCCCTGTACTGTGCTGTATGTAGTGTGTGCTCCCTCCCTGTGCTGTATGTAGTGTGTGCTCCCCCTCCTTGTACTTTGAAACATATAAGGATAAAAAAAGGGGTTTCTAGAATGAAAAATCAATAAAATCAGGAGTAGATTAAAGGCATCAAACCAACACTATTTTTTGCAGCGCCTGTGTATAATTAAAAGAAACAATGTTGTTTTTTGGACCAACACTATATTGTCCAAAAACTTAGATGCAGTACTTGGTATACGTTCGCCCCTATATAGGAGTTGTGTATTGCTCCTAATATAGAAACCTAAACAAAAAAATATTAATAGAGGCGCTCATATATCCATATGTACTGTATCTCGAATATAATACCCAAGGAGTCAAATTTAATAAATTAAAAAATATACTTTATTAAAACCAAGCTCTTGCTTGTTTATTACTATATATGATAACCGTTTATGGATATTCTTATATAGATATATAGCAATAATATATAAAAATTCAACATTCAATGTAATAATTCAATGGTATGTGCCAAAACAATTTGAAATCAGCTGAAAACCAAGTCAATATGTCAATATAATATTCAGTAACAATATAATGTTCAGTAACAATAGGACTGATGAACCATACCGGGCGTCCCGAATTGTGATTCAATTGGCTTTGTAAGCTGCTGGTAATGAATACAATTAAACTGGTCGCTAACGTTAGGTAGCTTATAGTTACCAAGTTCAGGTGGATGTCGGCATAAAGCTGTGGGAGTATAGGCCGTTTGCTCCGATGTCCACGAGGCCGTAATAAGCTTGATATGGAGCTCCCCACAGATGTATACAACTGTATCCTGCAGGAAATTAACCCGATAATTCAGCAGTGTTGATATAGACAATATTAGGACCGTGTTTATTTGAAGCCGCTGTGTGCCCGCTGGAGGGGAGCTAACTCTCCATCTCCCTGTGCAATGCCTGATGCGGTCTGTGTGGTAGTGCTTGCACAATGAGCCGATGTGCGGGATGCTCACCCAAATACAGACCAGATTCTCACCGTCAGATGTACAAGCTGGAGGGGGAATTTGCCTCCCGTCTCCCGTGCGGTGCTTGAAGGCGGCTTGAACGGTGATATTGGTGCGGCGGGGCTGATGTCTGGAAAGGTCCACCTGAACCTGTTAGCGGCTTTATGGGAGGAGTCCTGATGCGTTTCGTCACGGCAACACGTGACTTTTTCAAAGAGATTAAAGGCATGACTGCAATGTCAGTAGACACAGAAAGTGGGCATATCAGTCCTTGTATATTCAGACATACAGATGTACATCAGGGAAGGGCATTGTAGCAGCATATGCATATTGCATAAAGTCGCAGGTAAACATTGGCATAGCGTAAAGCAAAGAAAGCCCCAACTATGTCTATCTCAGAATCAGGACCTCTGAGGAGTGACCCCACCCTCTTGACAAGCCCCTCCCCTTCAATAGACTCTGCCCCATTAGGGCTGCTTCCATAAGTTTCCCGGGCTGGTGTTTGATCCCAATCCGCCCCTCTGTATTTGTAATAGCTGCAGTTGATACAGATATTTATAGGCATGTCTGTGTCTCTGTGTGGGTCTGTATATGTTCAGTTTATCAACTTTATCAAAAGTTCCATTATTGGGACTTGATGAAACAATAATGGAACTTTTTGGTCATAAAGTCCAAATTATTTATTTGTGCTTACCTTCCATCTTTAGGTTCAGTTATATGGTTCTGAATATAATCTTGACTCTGGTTAACCAATCTACTGTACCTCTGGTAGCCACTAGCCATGGAGAGTGGATTAAAAGTTGGAAATGGCGGCTGCGCAGGATCACAGATGGGGATAGAGCACAAAACCAAAAGCCTCCATTGAGTGGCAGCTCTGTGAGTAAAATTAACTTGTTAATGAAAGAGATCAAAGAAGAATGGCCAGACTGGCTCAGGTAAAAAAAACTAAAAAAAGTGTTACAATACGTGTATACAGAGGAGCCTCCCTGAGTGCATAGTACTACTATCCTTGAAGTGGAAGTGAAATTATTTACAACAGCTTTAATTTGGATCCACTTTGACTTCCGGAATGGCTGGCTGTCTCTTTAAATTCCTCCTGAATACTTCATGACAGGTGTAAAACAACCTTGTGTTTCTATAATGAGTGCAGTGTGTGCAGTGCACATGAGCCCCTGGGTCCAGTGGGTCCACACCGCACTCTGCACCCATATTTAATTGCTTACCTCTCCGGAGTACCTCATCGGTGCTGCTGATGCTGGAGAAATCACTTAGAAAATGGCATGGTGGCCATTTTCTCTGTGATTTGCGCGTGTGCAGAACAGATTTGTATCCAGTGACATGGCAGATGCCATGTTTTCGGAGATCCACGCATGTGCACTAGAGATTAGTCTCCGGGAGCACAGCAGGCACCATGTTTCTGGAGACTGTGCAGAGTCTAGGGTGCCATAGAGAGGAGGAGACCCACAGACAAGAGTCTGTACGATGGTTCCCTCCTCTCTTATGCCACCCCTACCCCATGTATACTGATCCTAGCCCAACAGGCCTCCTTAACAGAGCCCCTAAGTATTACACCCCACCCTAACGGACCCTTCTTGTACTTTGACCCCACCTCTCTAACAACCTAATTTGCACCCATGAACACCATCCCTACTCTACAAGGCAACCTGTGTAATACATAACTGATCCAGCAAGACACTGCTAGTGAGAAATGGTGTGATCTGTGTGGCTAGCATAAAGGGGGGTACACACGGAGAGATCCGTGCTTAAAATCTAAGCAATCTTGCTAGATTGCTTAGATTTTAAGCACGGATCTCTCCGTGTGTATGCCCTCCAGCGATAGCGATGCGCGGCCCCACGCATCGCTATCGCCGATGCTAGATTGAGCTGCATGCAGGCTCAATCTAGCGGGTCGCTCACTTCACCGTTGTGTGAAGTGAGCGGCCCCCCGCCCCCCGTCGGCTTTCCCCCTCGCTCAGCACATCGCGCTGTGCTGAGCGGGGTGAGAGATGTGTGCTGAGCGGTCTGTGTTAAGATCGCTCAGCACACATCTCTCCCGTGAGTACCCCCCTTTAGAACCATTGAAAATGATGATGTACAGATGGAGCCCTCCTCATCTATCCCTCTAATAGGTTTAACCATAGGTGTGCGCAGGGGGGGTGCCTGGTGCGCACAGGCACCCCCTAATGTCTGGCACCCCGATCTCACATGCCTGATGCAGCGATCGCCGAGCAGGCTGATTACTGTCCCCTCTGCGCTGCACCCTGTCAGGACTGCATTACTGACCGGACACCTGGGTTAATCAAGGGTGCCACTACCACCGGCTTTCAAACTCCCGGCTCCACCTCCATGTACAAAAACAGCGTGCTGTGACGTGATTACATCATGCTGCTCGCACGCCCACCTCTTTCCTTCTATGCTATGCCAACGCCAGCCACTGATGAGGATCAGCATGCAGCCAGCGTTCCTCTTAGGAAAACAAATTCAATACAGGCAGGCGGTCGGCAGCAACATTGACACATCACTCGTTTTTCCAGCAGCAGCAGTACTAGTCTGCGACTGTCAGTGTCAGTGAGTGACTGACTTGTATGTAAGCTGCTGCAGCTTGCAGGGGAAAGAGAGGGGGAGCCAGACCAGGCTGAGGAGGAGCAGTATAATTGCAATGAGTGCCATCATGGGTGTTTGTTTGGTGCACACCACAACATCTGACAATGTATCTGCTTTATTAAGATTGCTACAAAGGTGGATATTTTATATGCGTTGACCGTCAATAGAAGGTGCTAGACACGCCCAAAAGGCGATGCTAGATACACCCCTCCAACGGTGCACCCCCTAATAAAATGTGCTGCGCACGCCAGTGGGTTTAACTGAGTCAGGGCACTCAGACTTAATCCCCTGCTGTAATGACTTAATCCCCTGCTGTATTGTTCTCTCTGTATTGTATTGCAGCTGAGAACAATAGATGAAAGGCTTATGCTAATAAGCCTTGGTGCACCTAGGTGCAGCAGAGACGCCTAGATGAACGAGGCTGCATCTGTACTGTATGTGCAATCAATAATATAAAGTGCAGTTGTGAAATGCACTGAAGTGGCATTAGACTTACACCAAAAACTTAAGAATAAAAAAATGGTGATGCTTCTGACAAAGAAAAAAAGTGAAGTTGCCATTGTAAGCACATATTAGTATTTGTCTGGCTTTGTCGCAAGTGCAATATTTATGAGCACATGCCATGTCATATATATCCAACATCATGTTTACATTAAAACGTCCTAGTAATACTTACTGTGAAATAATATTTATGTGCTAAAAAAACACTAGCATGCCATTAGGAAGCTGGCAATATCAATGATCCACAGGCATATCATTCCTTCTTTGAAATCACCTAAATCAAGATTAAACAGAGATTTCCCATAATGTTGCCTGCGATGCTCCTGGGCAGAAAGCTGCCTTATAATCATTAGAGTCGTAAATATTTTTATAAACTGAATCTCAGGGTTTTGATCTGTCTGAAAATCTTGTCACACTTCATTTATTATGTTAAAATGTTTAGCTCCGCCACGTAATATAGTACACTGCTCTTTCCACTAAAGCTAATAAACTAAGATCATCCACCAAATTTCCATTCACTTATCATCAAATCTTTTCTAAGCAATCAAATTATTTATGGATGAATTTGTTAAAAAAAATAATAATCTCAGTATCTTGCCTCATATATTTAAATAGTGTATTATTTATTCCGCGTTACTAGTTTATTAAGCATCATTAAAGCTGTTTTTGTACATGCCTTCCTACTCTTGATAAATACAATACTTTCTTTTCTTAGGTTACTTCTATGCCTTTCAGCAATGTATTTACATTTTCAGGCACAGTCAGTTGTTGTATATGCCCACTCAGCTCTGATGCACTGTTCAGTGAATCCAATAACAGGTCAGAGGTCAGAGGGCAACTGTATGCTGGCTACTATCCAAGATCACATCAGCCTGGCATGGCAGAAAGAAGTTAGAAATAAATAGCTATGCATGCAGGAAATGTTTCGCAAAGGCATGCAGTGTACTGTACGAGCTAATAAGCAATCTGAAGGTGTAGTCCCCAAGTTATGTAATTATTTCTTTAAACCATAATCAGATAGTTTAACAATGTACAGCTATCCTGGGTATTTTTGCAAGGAACATGGATATACAGAACCTGTTTTGCTAGGAGCTGTCAGTTTGCAGAATGGCCATGCCGAGCTACAGTATAATGCAACTTGCACCCTTGTCCAAGGTGCTATTCAAGATATCCTTCTACTGAATATTAGAGGTACTGTGTTAATCACCCAATTTCCATCTGAGCCATTACATAATACAGATTTCCTTACAGATGTGTTAATAAAAACCATTATGTAAGCAAGTACATACAAGTCTATAAATAATATTTTCTTATATATTGTACTCTGATGGTTATTTATCAGTGCTGGCCACAGACACTGCAATATCACAGATGATAATATGATTGTTCAGTTCATTATTGGGCATGTTGGTAAAGGCAACCAGAAAATATCCACTCTCAGCATGTGGGTAATCTTGAAGAGGCAGGTTGCCAAGGCTTCTAGTGGGCCCCGGAGATACAGGGAGCTAAACCAGGAGGAGTGGTTTTGCCCTGCAGAGGGGGACTTCTCAACTGCTCTATAGCTTTTGCCCTGCCAGGCCCCACAGACAATGGCAGGCCCTGGTAATTAGTACCGCACCACTACCACCACCCCCGGAACCCCTTTTAACATGCTCCAGTGATGATGGAAATAATCAAGAAAAGTAACCGCAACTTATGTAATTGCCACCTCCATGTGTGCTAGAATTGGACACTTGCTGCATGTGCCAAACAGCAGCCCAGGTGTGGCAAGTTTAACATCATAAACACAGCAGCAAACACATACCTACTCTCCAAGAAGTCGCAGGAGACTAACAATTTTTTGAGTAGTCCCCCACACCCCCAAGAGAGTGCATACTCCTCCCGCATCCCAAATGCTTCCTAGGAAAGTGGGCAGGATGCCGGGAATCACTGGTCAATATGTAGGGAGTGAGCCTAACATAATGCAAATCGCCATCATTTTAGCCCCACCCTTTGTTTGAGGACCTGCAATTTGCGGGATTTACCATCATGAGGTGGGGCCTAATGACTTGGTAGCCCAGTCCAACCCCCAAAAGTGCCCAGCTGCTTCTCCTCTCCTGGGCCAGTATTTACCAAGAATCCGAGTTTGTCCGATTTGTGTTTTTTTTTCTAAGTCCCAATCCGGGAATTCACTAAGCACCAATCTCGGCAGTGTTTGGACTATTCGTAATGGTTTGAATGACAACGTTCAGAAATACGAATGAATAGACCATCGGTCAAACGCGGCTGTTATTTCATAGAATACGGGCATTCACTATTCATTCGTATTTGGGTGTTAGTTTCTGAGTGCTCAAGTGCGGGTCTGTTTTTTTTTCGATTCGTTAAAAAAAGCAGCAATAAAATAGACCTGCTTTTTCCAGTCGAGTTTGGATAACCATGCACGGATCAGTGAGATCTGTGCATGGTTATCTATGTAAAAGGGTCTGTTTAGTGTAAAATCTGAAAAAAAAATTGCGTGGGGTCCCCCCTCCTAAGCATAACCAGCCTCGGGCTCTTTGAGCCGGTCCTGGTTGAAAAAATATGGGGGGGAAAATTAGAGGGGTTCCCCCATATTTAATCAACCAGCACCGGGCTCTGCGCCTGGTCCTGGTTCCAAAAATATGGGGGCCAAAAAGCGTAGGGGTCCCCCATATTTTTTAAACCAGCACCGGGCTCCACTAGCTGGGGAGATAATGCCACAGCCGGGGGGCACTTTGATATCGGTCCCTGCGGCCGTGCCATTAAAACCCCAACTTCAATCAAGGGGTCCCCCCCCTCCAGCCACCCAAGGGCCAGGGGTGAAGCCCGAGGCTGTCCCACCCATCCAAGGGCGGCGGATGGGGGGCTGATAGCCTTGTGTGAAATTGTGAATATTGTTTTAGTAGCAGTACTACAAGTCCCAGCAAGCCTCCCCGCAAGCTGGTACTTGGAGAACCACAAGTACCAGCATGCGGTGGAAAACCCCAATAAAAACAGGACACACACACCGTGACAGTACAACTTTATTACATACATGCACACCAACATACACACATACTTACCTATGTTCCCACGAGGCTCGGTCCTCTTCTCCATGTAGAATCCTAGGGGTAGGGTCAGCGGTTGACCGAAAGTAACCTCACCGCTGACCGCAAAGTTCCCACCATTGGCTACAATGGAGCGCATAGGCGCTACATTGTAGCTGTACCGTGTGCTGCCTGACAGATACTACAGGAGCACACAGCCAATCAGGAGAGTGCCACGACGTGGCGCTCCCTGATTGGCTGAAGGGACCCTCTTTGACAGGAGTCAGGGGGGGTCCTGGCAGTCGGGGAAAGGGGTCCCAGGTGTAAACATGGGCCCCTCTCAGTGCGTGGTCGGGTTTCTGTTTTATTATTTTGCCAAGTACGTGGATTATACAAAGAACAGAAGGTACACTGGATTATGTGAGTATAATTTTTTTCACAGGTACCCCTAGGATTCTACATGGAGAAGAGGACCGAGACTTGTGGGAACATAGGTAAGTATGTGTGTATGTTGGTGTGCATGTATGTAATAAAGTTGTACTGTCACGGTGTGTGTGTCCTGTTTTTATTGGGGTATTTTTTTAGTAGTAGTACTACAGGTACCAGCGGGCCCGGTTTTCGACCGCATGCTGGTACTTGTGGTTCTCCAAGTACCAGCTTGCGGGGGAGGCTTGCTGGGACTTGTAGTACTGCTACTAAAAACAATATTCACAATTTCACACAAGGCTATCAGCCCCCCATCCGCTGCCCTTGGATGGGGGGGACAGCCTCGGGCTTCACCCCTGGCCCTTGGGTGGCTGGAGGGGGGGGACCCCTTGATTGAAGGGGTCCCCACTCCTCCAGGGTACCCCGGCCAGGGGTGACTAGTTGGGGTTTTAATGGCACGGCCGCAGGGACTGATATCAAAGTGTCCCCCGGCTGTGGCATTATCTCCCCAGCTAGTGGAGCCCGGTGCTGGTTTCAAAAATACGGGGGACCCCTACGCTTTTTGGCCCCCGTATTTTTGGAACCAGGACCAGGCACAGAGCCCGATGCTGGTTGATTAAATATGGGGGAACCGCTGTAATTTTTCCCCCCATATTTTTTCAACCAGGACTGGCTCAAAGAGCCCAAGGCTGGTTGTGCTTAGAAGGGGGGACCCCACGCAATTTTTTTCAGAATTTTTTAGACTTTAAACAACTTTTTAAGGTACACAATGAAGCCCTGCACGGATCTCACAGATCCGGCCGGGATTCCTTGTGTTTTTTCAGGCAGTGTTTTACTCATCACTCCCGTAAAACACTGTCTGATATTACGAATCACATCGACATCGGAAAAAACGATTGTGCAAAACTCGGCAGCTTAGTGAATGATCGTATCAGGATTCAAAAAGTTACAGTAAAATGCACCCGATACCATTTGAGTTCAAACACCCTTCAAAACGGCCAAAACACGAATCTTTGTAAATATACCCCCAGGTTGCTTCTGGAGAGGAGTGTTCAAAACTTGGTAAGTATGAGCAAACAGGCATTTGCTTACACTGCCCAATGCACTACACAGATAAAATCTAATTACTGATTGGTTGTATAGTATTAGGGCCTAATTAAAGGTTGATTGCAAAACAACATTTTTCTCTAATGGGCAAAAGCATGTGCAGTGCAGGTGGGGCAGATATAACATGTGCAGAGAGAGTTAGATTTGGGCGTGGTGTGTTCAAACTGAAATCTAAATTGCAGTGTAAAAATAAAGCAGCCAGTATTTACCCTGCACAGAAACAAAATACCCACCCAAATCTAACTCTCTCTGCACATGTGATATCTGCCCCACCTGCAGTGCACATGGATTTGCCCATTAGGGGTAAATGTTGTTTTGCAATTAACCTTGAATTAGGCCCTTAGTGCAGATTTTCTGCTGTAAGCATCTGTGATCTCTGGAATATGAGGTATTGTCTCAGAGCTAGGATAACGAAGTTATTAACAATATCCATGATTTAGCCATGGAATGGCCAGAGAGCAAAAACTATGAATTGGTTTTCCAAGAAAACAAAATTGTCCTGTTAACAAAAACAAAGCTAAAACAGTAAAATATAGCAAACTAAAAGACTAACATTTTTTTATTATATTAGTGTTATACTGTAAGAAAGTATACAAAACCTTTAACAAGAGTTATTCAAGTACAGTAGCTTCCAAAGAGATGAACAATTTCTGATATGAAATATTCCACATTAAATACAAAAGGGTAAATAATAGCATAATTGGACTGCGAAGAAATGACATTTGCAGCATTAATAAATATTTCAACATGTTTTTGTATAATTGTTAGTAAAAGATATATTAAGAAATAAACAATCTGTGTGTTTAACTAAACTGTTCATATTTACTATGGATCATCTTCAGTCTTAAGGAATAATCCTTATTAATAGTTCATTCATAGTGGCTTTCTGTGTGTCTGGTCTAATCATATAGGTACAACTCTTCTTGAGAGTGTTGTTGAATGCTTGCTGTATATTTCTGCTGTATGTCTTTAATGGCTTATGATTAATTGCACAGTACACTCATTAAACCTTGCCAGGTTTATTTATACGCCTTCACTATGGCGTATAAATCAGGTATTAGATTTAAAAATCCCACATAAACTGCAATAGTTACTGAATGAATACATAAATTGATGGTATATATTTGTACATTTTCCACTGCTTTGATTTGTATTTTAGATTCTAAAGGCCAGATGTACTAACTAGTGGTAAAGGTCTGAAGTTAAAAGGGGCAGATGTAAACCCAAAGCCGAGTGCACTTCATATTAAATACATTTGCTATATTTCTATCAATGTAGTTAATTTTTATTTATTTTTTCATTATTTCGGTATGATTACAGATTTTCAGTTTAAAATGAATCACATCTATACAGCTACTACAGTTACGATTGAGCATCCAATCCAGTTTTGAGAAAATGCAGTATATTGTACACCTACAGTATATTTGTAAGGACAAGTACTATCTGCGCAACCCCTTTAGGTTTAAAGGGACATTAGTATGGAAAAAATTGGGAGAAAAATAGTGTGAAAAGACAGAGAAGAAACATTGAGAGATATGAGGTATAGTTGAGAAAAGGGCCGTGATGGCCAGACTAGATTAGTAAAAGTGGTGCAGCCAAATAGGTAAACTAGTACCCTTGCTAGTGCAGGCTGAATGAATAAATAAGAAAGTACCTTGGCGCACCGGGAGTAAAGAAGAAAGTGTCAGGAGGCAGAATGGTCAGACTGATTTTAAATTTATTTGTACATTTAAGATATAATCAGTCTGACCATTCTGCCTCCTGACACTTTCTTCTTTACTCCCGGTGCGCCAAGGTACCTACAGTATATTGTATATCAGTTGTATGTTGTTTTCCCTGTACACTTAATAAACTTCTACACTATTTTGTGCATTGTAAAATCTTTAGCAAAAAGATGACTAATGTTTACATCCAAAAATGTTTTAATTTCCTGTCATTTATACTTGTTTTCATTTATTTTGTGCTGTGTACTATGTAAGTATAGCATTTTCATAAGAACTATTGTACATTGTTCTAAGGCAGTGCAATAAAAACAAATATATGCAGTACAGTATTTTTAAATATAAAAGTAAACTGATAAACATGGCTATTAATTAAGTAAAAATTAAGTGTAGGCGATTAAACTGCATACAATAATTTTTCTTTTCCTAAGAATTTTTTTTCAATATTTACAAAAAATATTGGAGAGTTAATGGTATGTGCACATTTTTTCATTATTATAATCCTGTAGTGAAGGTAATTAGCCATGCGCATAAGTAATCTACTGCTGAAGATGTTATGCGAGCTCATTATTGTTTTGTTTTATATACCGTATACAGTATATATATATATATATATATATATATATACATTTTAAAAAATAAATTAAAAATATTCTTTGGAAAGGTAACGTAATATTCTCACAGACCTTTAAGAGTTTTTCTTTGTTATAACTATCAAAAATCAAAAAGGTTGTTTATTTTTGTTATCAATAACTTGACAGTTTGTGTCAACTTTTTAAAGCAACTGATATTGTAACAATCTCTTATTGCTTCTTTCACAGATGCACATCTTAGCATAAATATTATTATTTGCATACATTGTACGGCTCATTATTATACATATGTGTGAAAGCAAACACCCTAGTTACACAGATCACATTTCAGATGTCAGTTTCCATAATGTTTTGCTGTAAAAATCCAAATACTGTGCGTATGTGTGTGTTTGTTTTTATTGCTGTTAATGCATTTTCAGTACATCACAAATATGTCACCTCAGCTGAAATACATGACGTATAAATGTGCGGATATATTTTGGTGTGTTGTGTGACCTTTAGTTATTGTGTATTTTTATTTTATTTTATTTTATTTAGACTGCTGTCTTGTAAATAGCCATCATCCGTTTGGGGATAATGGATGGAAGCTGTAAATATGTATTTTAAATGTGACCATTGAAAAGAAAAGTGAGTTTGATGGTGAGGAGCTTATACTGCACTTATTACTCTGAACCATATACTGAGATACACTGTAAATGGCATGCTCTTACTATGCATGTAGCTCATGTTTATGCAACCTAGTAAGGGGGGAAGGGGGGGGGGGGCTGGAGGGAGAGAAATTTAGATAGCTATTCTCCCATTATATTTCAACACATGCTTAATCAAGGTAATGTGCGGTGTTTTTGTATTTGTGCCTTCCCCCCAACCCCCCACACAAGCGAAGACCACTGGCAAAGAGTAAATGTCATACAATTATTTCATAGAAGGAGCATTTGATTAAAAAGAGCTGTACCAGCTACAAAACCCTCAGCATTTAAGCAAATCCTATGGTGATGAAAACATTATGTTCACAACCAATCACATAGTCGTATGACAGTGCCATCCAAACTAGCAGCCTGATGTTTAAAATAACCCTCATGAATAATTCATTGTCAGTTGATGTTTATGCAAATGAAGAAGAATGTATCCACCTGACCACTGAATGCAGGCTGAACAAAAAATATATATAAAATGGGTAGACACATTCTACAGCACATATAAATTATTTACATTAAGACATTTTTAAAACAAAAACAAATAAACTATTGCAATTCATACCTTTTTCCTTAGCCGTCATCCAGGTTTTTGTTGTCTTGGTGGAATAGACAAGCAATACAGCTGAACTGGAATGTAATTAAGGGCACTTAATACAAAGGCTCTCACTGAATATTCATATTGTGATTCTCATCATGCAAATGACAGCTAAAATTAACCGATGGGCATGGACTGAGAAAAATACACAAGAATGGATATAACAATAAATCATAGGAAAGAAGCAGCAAATGTTAATCGCTGTATACTATAGCAAAAAATATAAAATTCCTGTATATCAGATATTTCTATGCAGTGTTTATTTACTTACAAACACATATAGCTACAGTAGCTATTTCATGTATTTAAGAAGACATTTAACAGCTGAGTAAATCCCATTAGCCTACTTAATTTACATATTCTAATTCATATTATAAGCCGTAAAGCCCTTTGGTGTCACTATGTTTTGACTAATATATAGAGATGCACCACCTTGTGGTAGCATCTTATATTCACTGTGATATTTTGTGCAATATTATATGAGATATTATTTTACATATTGGGGTATTTATCAAAGCATGAAGAGGAGAGAGATAAACTGGAGAGATATAAAGAACTAAACAATCAGCTTCTAACTTTACAGAGTGTGTTTGAAAAATGACAGTTGGAGCTAATTGTTTATTGTTTTATTTCTCTCCAATGTTTCTCTCTTCATGCTTTGATTTTTTTTTTTAAACAAAGTTTTCTTTATCGAGACATGACAAATACACAGAACATTTAAAAGAAGTACATACAATGTGAATACAGTATAACACACACCATGAGCAATTATTCACTATATAATAAGAATAAATCACCCAACAATACTGTATGTCTCACAATGGTGTTTTCCAAGAGAAAAGACAAATAGAACTTTGTGAGCTTGGAGCCACAACCACCACCTTCCTTCTATCCATGGTTAAGAGAAAAAATGTCACCACAACCTAGATCAACCATAGGCTAGTTATTATTAAGGGAAATTTGGGTCATACCATATCATATTTCTAAAACACAAAAAGACAAATAGAATGGTGTGATCCATGTTCACCACCTTCCTTCCATCAATGGTTAAGAGAAAATATTTCACCACAACCTAGATCAACCATGGGTTAGTTATTATTTAGCGAAATCGTGGGGACATACCATATCGTATTTCTAAAACACTTCCAAACCTGCTCCCTAAGTGACTGGGACCGGGTATCTATGTAACTTTCCCATGTCTCGAAAAATCTTTCCGTAAACCTCTCTTTTGGTAGCGAGGCCTCCAACCACTCCATTCTAAAAACATGAAAAAGTTTTCCTAAAAATAAAAGTGAGAATGGAGGGGCTGTAGGCTGTATCGCTACTGTTGATATGGCTAGTAATAATTACCGTAACATCTGTACTACTCGAATGCCTTCAGGTACTATACCAACTATTGCCCCTTCGGAAGTTAAGGGTAGACAATTTACTAGATGACAGTTAACATGACCCCATACCTGAGTCCAAAATCTCTGTATACTGGACAAACCCATAAACAGTGCATTATTTCAGCCCTCTGAGATACACAAGTAGGGCATGCATGATCTTCTGTCCTCCTCATAAAATATCACCCCTTAGATTTTTTTTTTATTCAGATATAGAGGTAAATGTATGAAGCAGTGATAAGAGTGGAGAAGTGAGCCAGTGGAGAAGTTGCCTATGGCAACCAATCAGCTACTCTGTATAATTTTATAGTATGCAAATTATATATGTTACTTCAATGCTGATTGGTTGCCATGGGCAACTTCTCCACTGGCTCACTTCTCCTCTTTTATCACTGCTTCATACATTTACCCCATAGTACAGTATGTATAAATGATAGAGCGTACGTACATAGGATAATATTATCCAGAATTTACCATATTGCTGCACCCTGACTGTGAAAGGTTTCTAGAAAGTCAGAATGACCAGACATGTTTATGAAGAAACCATGCTAGAAGAGTAATCATACTATCATAGGCTGACCATGCAAGTTGCAGAACTCTTTTTCTTTCAGAGAGGGATACACTCAAATGTATAGTGTGAAAATATAAATGAATAAAAGCAATTTATACATATATAACACAGTGGTTCTCTAAGTCGGTCCACAGACCCCAAACAGTTTCTGTTTTCCAGGTCACCTATGCACCTACTGGTGGTCTGGAAAATGTGAGCTGTTTGGGGTCTTGAGGACAGAGTTTTAGAACTACTGATATAACTATATATTTTACATGCACAGCGCACAAGGCTCTGTTGAGAAAACAGCGCACATTCCTTCTTTCTTGGTAGTTACACGAGTCTCAATTCAGGAGTCTCAATGTAACTTTATCATCCTGAATACAGAGGCCTGTTCTGTTTTTTACTCATAGCATCATAAATCTTAATGCAATCCCTTAGATAACAACATAGTTTTTTACCAAAACAAGTAATGATGGCAACAATTACACATTCTTCTCCTTCTCCATTAGCTTTGTACTTCTATGACTTTTAACATTTACTCACAGTACAGGGATATCTAACCTATATAATTATGAGTTGGAGAGTACTGTAAATCTGACATATATAACATATTACGGGGAGAATTCACTTAGCCACGGTAAATTACCATGGCTAATTGATCCCCCGGGGATTATTCAATTGTCCATGAAAGGTGGCACATTCAGGGATTTCCCACCCCCCTCCCCCCCTGCCCGCAGGCAGACTAAACAATATCCCAGATAACTGGCATTTTTTGTGTCCACGATCACGAAAACCCATGGATCTAGGAACTTATCCTGGATGTTGGGTGTTTTCGGTTAAAAACTGATTTTTTTTTCCAGAAAAAAATGGGCTGCAATTGAATTGCCCTATAAAACCATCAAGCAAAAACTCACGCTAAAGCCATTTTATTTTGTACAAAAATGTATTAGGAACATCCTGGATCCCCGGGCTACACTCGGAATAAGAAAAATATGGAGGGGGTATCTCTCCTCCCCCACAGTTGGCCGAGTACCTCAGACAAGCCACCCATCCCCTATCAGTGAATGCCCCAATGTCCGGGAAAATGATGCAGGTGTTTTCTGTAGTGCGTATGCCTAGATCTCCGGAAACATGTTGACTTTGCCATGTTTTCGTTGATACAGTATTGGCGGAAAAGATCTCTGGAAACATGGCGCTTGTGCATGGCCTGCATATAAATGCCATTACTGATCTTTGCTTACATGAGAACAACCCCATTACAGGCCCAGTAACGCCTCTTCAGTCAAAATTGTAAATGCGCTTGAAATGTGGGCTACTGCATCGCCCATACACATTGCCCATACTACTACATTTTAGTTTATGAGTTGATGTTAATTTGCAATTTTGCTTCCAATCCTTTAGTATGAGTTGTGTTTACTACTAATGACATTATGATTTAAATGTATGTATTTGTAGTTTGCTTTCATTATTTAGGAGCTGCAAAGGCAGAATTTATTTCATACCTGTTATTTCACTGGAAAAAAAATACAATAGTAGAATGATATCTGAGAAGGGAAAAATCACTAGCTCACTCTTGTGATAGAAAAATGTTTCAATGCTGCAATCAGAGCTTTTCAATGTCAGGTACGGAAAAGAAATATATTGCAAGGAAGTTAAATAATAAAAAGCTACATATTTAATTCAACAGACCAAGGACAGATTAGGACAATTGATCATCATGACACCAAACTCAAACAACAAGATGAAACTTGCAGATTTAGTTGATTTAAATGACACAAATACACATGTCATTGAAACTTTTGAGAGAAAGAGAAAAATGTGTAAAACAAAATGAGTACAGCTTCAAGGTAACCTGCGGTGAAAGCAATAGGTGTCACCTGTGTCAGGGAGAATAACATAGTAAAGTAAATACAGGTTGAGTATCCCTTATCCAAAATGCTTGGGACCAGAGGTATTTTGGATATTGGATTTTTCCGTATTTTGGAATAATTGCATGCCATAATGAGATATCATGGTGATGGACCTAAAGCTAAGCACAGAATGTATTTATGTTACATATGCACCTTATACACACAGCCTGAAGGTCATTTTAGCCAATATTTTTTATAACTTTGTGCATTAAACAAAGTGAGTCTACATTCACACAATTCATTTATGTTTCATATACACCTTATACACACAGCCTGCAGGTCATTTAATACAATATTTTTAATAACTTTGTGTATTAAGCAAACTTTGTGTACATTGAGTCATCAAAAAACAAAGGTTTCACTATCTCACTCAAAAAAAGTCCGTATTTCGGAATATTCCGTATTTCGGAATATTTGGATATGGGATACTCAACCTGTATTACCTTTTTAATGGCTTTGCATTCCTAGCCTAATCCTACAGGCAAATTTACATACATGAATCGGACAGATGTCTAACATTGCAAATCTGCCTACCAAATAAGTAAAGATCTGCTAAAACATTGGAATCCATTTACTATTGAATAAAATATAGGTTTTGCCTGCTCAATAATATGAGCAAGTGTAACAGAAGTTTTTTTAAATGAAGATATTTTAAGGGAGGATTATTATATCTATGGGGTGATTCATAGGTGGACGTGAGTAAAACATCGGGTCAATGTCTCACTTCTGCGCATGAGTCCCGAGGATTACCTCTGGGGGACACAGATTGGTATTGCATGGGAAGCCATGTAATTACAGAGGGCGTTTCTTGGTGGTGATTTCGGGGGTGGGACGGTGGTGGCTATTTGTGTGTCATTGTCAGGGACTATGTGGAAGATGCATTTCCACTGGCACCAGTGATAGTGCGGACAACGTCCAATCGATTGTGCGCACATCAGCGGATTTGCATAGCGGCTGGTGGGTATCTCAACAGGACAGCCATCAGCCCCGGCATTACCATACAGATGCAGAAGTGGCTTTAAGAAAATTTGCAGTTGCTACTGCATCCAACTCTAAATCAGGCCCTAGGTCACCACATGAGACAATTTTATTATTATTATTATTATTATTATTATTATTATTAATAATAATAATAATAATAATTTATTTATTTTGCTAGTCTGCAGTGTCTTACATGACATGCATAAAGTGCATAGAAATAATATGGGGAGACAGGGGCTTTATAACCCCCTCATCCTGGGGGGAGATGGTACAGTACTAAGAGGTCTATTTACTAAGTCTTGGATGGAGATAAAGTGCATGGAGATGAAGCCCCAACCAACCAGCTCCTAACTGTCATTTTTCAAACGCAGCCTTTGACATGCAAGGTAGTTGCTGATTGGCTGGTACTTTATCTCTGTGCACTTTATCTCCATCCAAGGCTTAGTAAATAGACCCCTTACCCTTGAAAAGTGATAAAGTGTAGAGGCTGTGTTTGAAAAATGACAGTTAGGCCTATTTTAGCTGATAGGCTGGTAGTTCATCACTCTCCACTATATCACTTTTTAAGGGTTAGTACATCTGGCCCCTCTTGACTTCTTAAATGTTTCTGTACTGTAAGCCTGTAACATGGCAGATAGGAGCTTTTTGGCTGGTACTTTATCTGTCTCCACTTTATCACTCTCCAAGGCTTAGATAATATGCACATTGTGTGGGGATCACTAAACAATAGCTACTAAGAGGCCACAACATTCAAAAGAGGGGATTCCTATATTTCAGATAAGGGAGATTCGTTCATTACAACACCCCCAACACTTCCTTGGGCTACGTAATGTTTTCTGTAGAGTAGGGTGTTATTGTTTGGGGATCACAAGTGATCACGAAACAGTTACTACCAAGTGGCCACAACAATTGAAATAGTAGTTGCCCCTTTTTCATATAAGGGTACAGCTGAGTTTATTGTAGACCAGATGGGGGAGATCCTTCCCCATCCCTGAAATTCTTAATGCATTCTGTAGTGTGCCAGAGCTGTAACTAGGGATGTAGAATGGGGTAACACAGTCACCGTCCCTTGGGCACCTGCATCTGTCTTGCAGGGTGGATGGAAAGAGATGCGTCCAGCTCTCGGTTTACCGGTCCCAGCCCCCCCTTTGTGATGTGATGATAAGGAGGGTTGGCAGGAACGTATACAGGGTACAATGTTGCTCTGCTATGGTGCTGTTTGGTGATCACACATGAACACAGACAATAATTTCTGAAAGGGTCATCAATTTTGAAACTTTAAGTATCCTTCCCCCCAGGGCCGGTGCTAGGGTGTTCAGCGCCCCCCTGCAAACTATAAATTTGCACCCTCCCATATTCCTTTGGCGCGTGCCAGGAAAAGGGGTGTGGTCTCACAAGTAAGGGGCATGGCCACACAATAGTACCCCCATTTAAAATTACGCCACAATGTAGCACAATCTTATTCATCTTATACGTAATGCCCCACCCGTAGTAGTAGCGTCCTTATATGTAATGCACCCCAGTGGTAGTAGCATTCTTATACATAATGCCCCCCAGTAGTAGTAGTGTCCTTATACATAATGCCCCCCCAGTAGTGGTAGCATCCTTATACATAATGCCCCCCAGTAGTAGTAGCATCCTTAACCATAATGCCCCCCCAGTAGTAGTAGCATCCTTATACATAATGCACCCACAGTAGTAGTAGCATCCTTATACATAGTGCACCCCCAGTAGTAGATGCGTCCTTATACGTAGTGCACCCCCAGTAGTAGTAGCATCCTTATACGTAGTGCACCCCCAGTAGTAGACGCGTCCTTATACGTAGTGCACCCCCAGTAGTAGTAGCATCCTTATACATAAGCACCCCCAGTAGTAGACGCGTCCTTATACGTAGTGCACCCCCAGTAGTAGTACCGTCCTTATACATAATGCCCCCCCAGTAGTAGTAGCTTCCTTATACGTAATGCCCCCCAGTAGTAGCATCCTTACACGTAATGACCCCCCAGCAGTAGTAGCAGCATCCTTATACATAATGCCCCCCCCCAGTAATAGTAGCGTCCTTGTACATAATGGCCCCCCAGTAGTAGTAGCATCCTTATACGTAATACCCCCCAGTAGTAGTAGCATCGTTATATGTAATGCCCCCCCAGTAATAGTAGCGTCCTTATACGTAATGCCCCCCCAGTAGTAGCGTCCTTATACGTAATGCCCCCCCAGTAGTAATAATAATAATAATATAATAATAATTTTATTTATATAGCGCTCTTTCTCCAATAGGACTCAAGGCGCTTAACAGATACATAGCATAATATAGTACAGAAAATAATGAAGTACATTTTCATAAAATACAGAAGCATGAAGATACAAAAAGGGACATTATGGAAATGCTTGAGTAAACAGAAAAGTCTTGAGTCTACTTTTGAAGGATTCTATAGTTGGGGCCTCTCGCACTGTGCGGGGAAGTGAGTTCCATAGAGTCGGAGCCGCATGACTAAAAGCTCGACCCCCAGATGAATTATGGTAGATTCTAGGTACTGCTAAAAGTCCTTCATCTACAGATCGCAGTGATCGAGTGGGGCAGTATGGGGTCAGAAGCTGTTTCAGGTAACTTGGGCCTTGGTCATGTAATGCTTTGAAACTCAGTAAGCCAATCTTGAAGATGATTCGCCATCGTACAGGCAGCCAGTGAAGGGAGTAGAGGATGGGTGTTATGTGGCTAGAACGGGGCTGGTTGGTTAACAGCCTGGCAGCTGTGTTTTGCACCAGCTGTAAGCGCTGCAATTCTTTTGCTGGTAGACCAAGGTAGAGGGCATTACAGTAGTCTAAACGAGATGATACAAATGCATGTATGACTTTTGGCATATCATCTGAGGGAATTAAGTGCTTGATTCTGGCTATGTACTCAGGTGAAAGAATGAGGATTTGATTGTGGCTGATATCTGATGTTTAAGTGTCAAGCCACCATCCAGGACAACGCCAAGATTCCGCACACGATCACTGGTCTGTAATTCTGAATCCCCGAGTGTAAGTCCAGTTGGTTGGCTATGCTGCAGTCTTGTCCTTTGATGTTGCGGTCGTATCATAAAGACCTCTGTTTTATCCGGGTTCAGTCGCAGCCAACTGGCGCTCATCCACTCCTGTAGTTCAGCTAGACAGCCATTTAGGGTTGCTATTGGGTTATCAGTGCCCGGAGCAAAGGACAAGTACAGTTGTGTATCATCTGCATAGCAGTGGTAGACCAGGCCATGGCGCCTGATTATTTCGCCCAATGGGAGCATGTATACTGCAAAAAGCATGGGGGACAGTATAGAACCTTGTGGGACACCACATGGCAATGGCACTGGTGGTGATGAGTATAATCCAGATGATACTCTCTGTGAGTAGTAGCATCGTTATATGTAATGCCCCCCCAGTAATAGTAGCGTCCTTATACGTAATGCCCCTAGTAGTAGCATCCTTATACGTAATGCTCCCCCAGTAGTAGTAGCGTCCTTATACGTAATGCCGCCCCTGTAGTAGTAGCGTCCTTACATGTAATGGCCCCCTCAGTAGTATCATCCATAAAGTGCGTGCACACAGAAATACCTCACACACACACACAATTCACACAATTCACACATATGGGCGGGATGTACTAATGTACATCGCCGCCCATCGCCGCCCTGCGCCACGATGCTGATCGCATATGTACTAACATATGCGATCAGCATTGCGGAGGACAGCTCTACCGATAAGAGCTGTCCTCCGCGATGCACAGCGGCAGCCTGACTTCCGGGATTCGGCCCCAGAAGTCAGTCTGCGGATGCGCGGGGTGACGGGGGCGGCCGCAGGGCATGCTGGGAGGGATCCGATCGGATCCATCACACAGCGCAGCGGAGAGAAGCCCATAGGCTTCTATGGACTATCGCCAGCTAAAGCTGGCGAACCCCGCCGCGGCGCTGACCTGGCGGCCGGGGGATAGTACATCAGGAAAATGCGGTAAACAGGGGGTTTACCGCATTTTCCTTTTAGTACATCCCTCCCATATATACCCACCATATACACACACACACACACACACACACACACCACCATGCACACATACACACCCCCACCACACACACACACACACACACACCATACACACACACATACATTTCTCTCTCACCCTCCGCTTACCAAGTCTGGCTGGCCATCACTGCAGTGCTTACTTTCCCACTGCTCAGCTGCCGGTCCCATGTAGCTCCGCCCTTCTATCCCGTGTAGCTCCACACCCTCATGCCGTTGTAGCCCCGCCCCCTTTTCAGGACCCACACTGCACACAGCCGCTGTCACAGGTGATTGGGGAGAGGGGGGAGTGGGCTTTTCATGCTGCCGGCGCCGCTGCCTGTCATACAGTGACAGGCACAGCAGCTGGCAGCAGCAGCAGGGTGGACAGGAGGACGGTGCAGCAGCAGGGAAGGGATGCAGAGCAGGGACAGCGCCTCCCTGCACTGCATCCCTTCGCTGAGCGGGTAGCGCCGGGCCTGCTTCCCCTTTTCCCCTGGATATTTAGGATATGCTGTAGTGTAGTGGCTGAGCGCTAACGTGAACTGTGTAGTCAATATGCACTGGCACAATGATGCCATCGTGCATCACCTCTTCACCCAGCACACACTGCCAATAGCGCATGCAGCAGTGTCTATTATCTGTTGACCATCTGTGACTTTATGCAAATGCCGTTGGTCACACCATCGAAACTTACACAGCCCTATGGCAGATGCAGTTTCTCATCTGAGCATGGCCTCCAATGTCATAGCACTGTATAGTCACGGGTGTGACTATAGGTAGCTCAGTGTGACTAATCTTACACACAATGAGTGCGCCTGTGTGTACACATTGTGTGTAATATGAAGGAGGACATGTCTGTATATCTGAGTGTGATGTATCTGAATATGTATACATAGTGCTACCATGCAGCAGCTGCGGCTTTTTCTTACACCAATTATCACTGTATTTCATCTTAGTACGTGTGTAAAACGAATTCCTGTGCAGTTGAAGTTGCGGCCTAGCGTATCTAATACACTTTGGTGTTTTGCTACGTGCGTGATGCAGAGATTGTGAGATAAAGTTTACTAGATCAGAACAGGTGAAGCTTCATAACATAATATGAAGGATTAACAGGAATAATCTATAAAAGAGCACACTTGCACATTACACAGTGATAATGTAAAGATGCAGCGCCACCTGCTGTACAGTATCTTCATTATTGCTTCTTAAATCATACTTAGGGGGTCTATGTACTAAGCCTTGGAAATAAATAAAGTGGAGAGAGATAAAGTACAAATCAACCAGCTCCTGTTAATTTTCAGACACAGCCTGTACCATGGCAGTTAGGAGGTGATTATCTGGTACTTTATCTCTGTCCACTTTATCTTTCTCCAAGGCTTAGTACATAGGGCCTAATTCTGACCTGATCGCTCGCTAGGGGTTTTTTGCACTGCTGCGAACAGATAGTCGCCGCCCATAGGGGAGTGTATTTTCGCTTTGCAAGTGTGTGAACGCATGTGTAGCAGAGCTCTACAAACAGATGTTGTGCAGTCTCTGAGTAGCCCAGGACTTACTCAGCCGCTGCGATAACTTCAGCCTGTCTGGGACTGGAATTGACATCAGGAACCCTCCCTGAAAACGCATGGACACGCCAGCATTTTTCCAACCACTCCCAGAAAACGGTCAGTTACCACCCACAAATGGCTTCTTCCTGTCAATCTCCTTGCAATCGCCCGTGCGAATGGATTCTTCGCACAAACCCATGTGCGATGCGCCTGTGCATTGTGGTGCATATGCATGCGCAGTTCTGACCTGATCGCAGCACTGCAAAAAACGCTAGCGAGCGATCAGGTCTGAATTACCCCCTTAGACCCCTAAGACCCCATAATTGTAAACTGCTACCTTTAACCATTATAGAGGAGATCATCCGAAGCATCTTACATCAAAAAGTATAACGTTACCGGGTCAGTATATTAACTGGAAATGGTCTCCCCATCTATCAAAGGCTTCCGCTGTGCTGACCGCACTGGTAAAGATATGGTGAGGATGTGGAAAAGCCTATATAACAAGGATTGTGGCAGTATATATACCGCTGCAATCCTCTTTGGAATATCTGAAAAAGATCAGGTCATATATCTTCCATTTCCACTGTGCGTGCGTAACAAGCTGGGTGACACATTGATGCAGCAAGAATAGCCGATGCAGGGGTAAGACTTGCCAGTAGTATCATCCCGCACCTGAGACATGTTCTAGGCAAATTAAAGTGATACAATTTTTCTATTAGTGTGCTAAGCATTGACAGGAAATCCGTGTCATCGCTGCATAATCATAAACTGGGGCCTGTAATAATACCAATCACCATTTTACCTAAAGAATATATAATATAAAACACTGCTCTATTTTGAATACCTAAATCGTTGGCATTGTACATGAGACAATAATAGATAATACTGTATGTTAGACTGCCATAAGAAAATGTGCGTTTTCCGGCACATGAAATACTGTCAGGGTTTTGATGCACAAGCACAATTTCAAGTCTTTTTGCTTTACTTACATTATAGTGAAGTGTGAAAAACATGCAATACTGGAAGGCATGATTTAGAATGTGTAGTCCTTTTTGCTAGAAATGGAAAACAATTTGTCACTGCACTGCTATTAAGAACACATTTTGCCTTATTGACTTTTCATGCAAGCTGTACAGACAATGTTCATTTTTCCCTAGAACAGAATGGAATTGTTTTTGTGTGTGTTCTATTTCTAGATAAACTATTAGACAACATTTACTGTGATGTTTCCAAACAGTTAATGGATCCATGTTAGTGGTGGCTGTTATAATGAATGATAGGTTACATTTAATGTAGTATAACAACACTATATAACAACAAAGTCTGTGGATTTAGGGCCTAATTCAGACCGGATTGTAGCAGCAAATTTGTTAGCAGATGGGCAAAACCATGGTGGTCATTCCGAGTTGATCGCTAGCTGCAAAAAAACGGCACTTCTGCGCATGCGTTTGTGGCGCAATGCACACGCGCGTCGTACTATTGCAACGAACGATGTAGTTTTACACAAGGTTTATCAAAGCTTTTCAGTCGCACTGCTGGCCGCAGAGTGATTGCCATGAAGTGGGCGTTTCTGGGTGTCAACTGACCGTTTTCAGGGAGTGTTGAGAAAAACGCAGGCGTGCCAGGAATAACGCAGGCGTGGCTGGGCGAACGCAGGGCATGTTCGTGACGTCAAAACAGGAACTGAACAGTCTGAAGTGATCGCTAGCGCTGAGTAGGTTTTGAGCTACTCTAAAACTGAAAAAAAAAATTTTACCGCCGCTCTGCGATCCTTTCGTTAGCACTTCTGCTGAGCTAAAATACACTCCCAGTGGGCGGCGGCATAGCGCTTGCACGGCTGCTAAAAACTGCTAGTGAGCGAACAACTCGGAATGACCACCCATGTACACTGCAGGGGGGAGCAGATATAACATGTGCAGAGAGAGTTAGATTTGGGTCGGGTGTGTTCAAACTCAATTCTAAATTGCAGTGTAAAAATAAAGCAGCCAGTATTTAATCTGCACAGACACAAAATAACCCACACAAATCTAACTCTCTCTGCAAATGTTATATCTGCCACTGTGGTAAACAAAAGAGAAATGATCAATGGCGCCAAATGATTAAGAAACAATATAAATGAAAAATAAAATAAATAAAGGAGATGAAGTCCACAACACGGTCAGTTTTTCCAAAGACTACCACGCCGGAGTTTGAATACAGTAGGCATTCCGGATTCCCCACTTGTATTGCAGTTTTTTCAATCTGCTCCCCATGCCCCGGTAGGCACTTCAAGGTGTCAAGTATGACCATCTTGCTCGTTATTAATTTTATTGGTAAAAAAAAAAAATTATTAAATAAAGTGAACAATTTTTATTCTTCAATCAACCGAATTGGCTGTTCATTTAAAAGATACCTTTATATGTGGAAAGATTACATCTAACAGTGAATGGGGTACGCTGTATTTCTATAATTTTTGTCATGTGAGTTTTGGTACGCTCTATTCTGTATTTGGATTGGTGGTGAGACCCTATTCTTTCTTCTATCAAGTTTTATCGTACGCCAGGGTTCCATTTCTGGAAATCACGGAAAAGACCTTATACAGACAATATTACACATTGGACCCTATTCTTTTCCTTGTTTTGCATATTTGCTGCGGACAATTGGATCAAAAACGGATGACCCGAGGACTCTCTTTGGAAAAACTGACCGTATTGTAGACTTCATCTCCTTTATTTATTTTATTTTTCATTTATATTGTTTCTTAAATCATTTGACACCTTTGATCATTTATCTTTTGTTTACTACATTTGCACTTTCTCATACCATGTTGGGCAGGTATTAAGGGATCTGATTGGGCTGACAATATTTAGTGCGCCAGAGCTCACCCATCTTTTCTTATTTCTATTAGTTATATCTTCTACACCTGCAGTGCACATGGTTTTGCCCAACTGCTAACAAATTTGCTGCTGCGATCAACTCTGAATTACCCCCATGGTTTTGCCCACCTGCTAACAAAACTGCTGCTACGGTCAGGTCTGAATTAGGGGGGTCATTCCGAGTTGATCGCACGTAGCAACTTTTTACTGCTCGTGCGATCAACTAGACGCCCAGTGGCGCACACAGGGGGGCTTTCCGAGTACCTGGAAACCCCACCTGATGACAGCAAAACATTGTTTGAGACTGAGACACAGCTGTCTACGTCTCAGCAAATCGCAGACGCGGAACTTCAGCAAGAGCAGAGAGCTATGCAGCTCTCTGTTTACAGAATGTCCACATGAGCAGCCACAGCAGCTCCCTCCGTTCTCACTCTCCCTCATGCTGCCGCGGCTGCCCCTCTGCTCCCAGCCCTGGTGTAGTGCAATGCTGTATGCTATATGTAAGTTTTTAATCTTTGTTTATGTGTGTATTTGTATGGAATGTATGTATGTATGTGGGTTTGTGTGTGTGCTTGTGTATGTGCAGTATGTATGTATGTATGTATGTGTGTGTGTTTACATGTGTGTGTTTGTTTGTGTATGTATATATAAATGCGTGTTATTTATGTATATACTATGGTGACGGACAGCGCCGGGACCGGAAGTGCGGTGACGGAAGCCAACCCTGGCAGTGAGATGCTCGTGGAGATTCGCGGGTGATGGCGCCAATCCACTGGGGGTATTTATGTGGGTAAGTTCTTTGTCAAATTGTGTACCTATTGTATTTTTTGGTCCTGACGACGGGGCTTTAAGCCCCGAAACGACTGTCATATTACACAGACTGTTGGATTCGGGCACCTGAGCAGGCTGTGTGTTTTTGTGAGTGCCGGCTGCTGCTGTACTGTTTTATATATACAGGTTGAGTATCCCATATCCAAATATTCCGAAATACGGAATATTCCCGAAATACGGACTTTTTTGAGTGGGAGTGAGAGAGTGAAACCTTTGTTTTTTGATGGCTCAATGTACACAAACTTTGTTTAATACACAAAGTTATTAAAAATATTGTATTTAATGACCTTCTGGCTGTGTGTATAAGGTGTATATGAAACATAAATGTATTCTGTGCTTAGACTTAGGTCCCATCACCATGATATCTCATTATGGTATGCAATTATTCCAAAATACGGAAAAATCCGATATCCAAAATACCTCTGGTCCCAAGCATTTTGGATAAGGGATACTCCACCTGTATATATATATATATATATATATATACACACACACATACACGCACATACATATATATATATATATATATATATATATACCAACATGCCCGGCTCTCCCAATATTGAATTAAATGCACCGGGTGCCCTCACAGGTAAGTCCATGCAACATCGAGGGTGCGGCACTCTTGGCAACTTGGAGAAAAAACTTGTTAAACCTGATGAAAATGACGGAGTAAGAGTCATTGAAACATTGCTTCTACACGCTGTTTAACAAGTTTTTTCTCCAAGTCGCCAAGAGTGCCGCACCCTTGATGTTGTGTGTGTGTGTGTGTGTATATATATATATATATATATCTGCAAATGATGAATGGCATTCCTTACTAGTATCGCACAACATGCTCCGGTGCCCGTCAGAGTTAGATAATATGTACGGAGGCAGGACGGCATTTAGAGACTGGTAAACCATAGAAAATCAGCACAGGATGCTGTAGCTGTTTGTCAACGTTTCAGAGTTAGACTCTTTTAAAGGAGTCTAACTCTGAAACGTTGACAAACAGCTTCAACGTCCTGTGCTGATTTTCTATGGTTTACCAGTCTCTATGAGTGCCGTCCTGCCTCCATACATATATATGTACTGTATGTATGTATGTATGTTTGTGTGTGTGTATGTATGTGTATATATATATATATATATATACGTGTGCAAAAGAAGCTGGCAGCGCCACAAATACAGTATCTAAGTTTATAGACAACAGTATAGGAATAATAAATAAGCTCTGTGATAAATAACAGAACAACACCTGTTGGACACTCCCTTATGCAATTTAGGGCGTCAGCTCAGGTACCTCAAAGAAATTGTAAGCACTGGTATATATGCCTACTAGTTCCTAAAATGGTGGAGGGGGGGGGATGAGGTAATTCAAGCGACCAAGGTGTCTAATCAATAATTGAGAAAAACAGGTACTATATAAAAAAAGTGAGATTTAATAATGGGAATACAAAGCACTAAAAAAAGGGGGGGGTAACATGCAATACAATATAATAAAAATGTAGCTGGGTTGGTATAAAAAGAAGTAAAAGGGGAGGAGGTTTAGACTAAAAAATACAGCAAGAGTAAATGTATCAAAAATTCATAAAAGTACATAATAACATTAAAAAAATCTTTAAAAAAGCAAAAATGCATAGGATAAAATGCAGGAAAAGGTGAGGAGAAGTAGCTTATCTTAGCAAGGTTTAAGATGAGATCAGAATGTCACCCAACGCGTTTCGTCCCTCATGGACTTCATCAAAGGGTACTGTAATGCTAGAGACAGAACCTATTTATGCCTTGAGACTAGGGAAGTGATGCTGACATCACTTCCTGTTGAGTTAATTGAAAACAACATGTCTATGATAAAAATGCAAATCTGTGCGGGTAAGTTTGAAGAGGATAAGGTGGGGACCATAGCTAATGTATTTTCTAATTAAAACGAGACCTGATTATGGTTTAAAACATCAATAACATGTGTATGAGTCCACTTCCGGTCCGGAGGCTGTTGCTGACAACATCCGCCCCAAAGTCCGCCTCACTTCCGCCCCACGTCCGGCGGCCTTGAAATGCTTCTGCGCATGCGCCTGGTGGGCACAGACGTGATGAACACAATTATTGCATTTTCTTCTTGCTTTGAGCGGCGGCCATCTTTTCGGTTGGTTATATGAAATACGTCACAGTGCTTCTTACTTGGAGCGGCGGCCATCTTTTTGGTTAGTTATATGAAATACGTCACAGTGCTTCCGAGAAATTGACTTCAAAAGACGTGAATGCGTCTATAAAGGCGTTGTGGCTCCCCATCGGGTACATCGAGGGAAAAGAGATGCTTAATTCAGATAACAATAAAAACGGAGGACAATAAAAATAAATTGTATATATGGGGAGAAATAGCTAAAACCTATTTATAAGGAATATAGATGCGAACGAGCAGATGCATATATGAGAGAGGATGAATGAAATATTACACATGTAGACATTTGTATAGGGACAGGAGCAGCTGAAAAATGAAAAAAATAAAAATAAAAAAATAATAATAAAAAATAAAATAGAAAAAATTGAAAAAAATGAAAAAAATGTGAAAAAAATGAAAAAAATGTAAATACAAGTATGTAAAAATAAAAATAAAAATAAACATGAAAATAAAAATAAAGATGAAAAATGTATATAAATATAATGCTCAAGTGAAATATACGATAGGAAATTAGGATATGAGTGAATGGAAGGCAAGGGGAGGGATATGGGACTGGCAACTGTAGTAAGTCCTTAGGGAACCAGGTAGAATGCTGGTGTGGATGAAGGGGTAATGACGTTATAGCTACCGACAGTGAAAATAGGTCAATAAGTACTAAGGAACAAATAAAATCATATATGTATGTAGTCCACTGAGAGTTTGTCAGAAGTTTCCCCTGTTTTGCCTATATGATTACAACACCCGGTATCCCAAGGAGGTCTCCCATCCTTGTACTGACCGGGCCCATCCTTGCTTAGCTTCCAAGATCGGACGGTGTTGGGCGTCCCCAAGGAGGTATGGTTGTAATATTTATGGCTAGGTTGGAAACATAGTCCTCTCAGTTCATATGATGTTAATATTTGTCCAGTATTCATAGGAATATGGAGGGGTGACTCAAAGGAACTGACAAGGTGGGAGATGTGAGGGCTCGAAGTAAAGGTTGTAAAATTGACTCATGATGGTGAGTAATAAGTAAAGTGGTGCCTATCCCTCCACTGATAATCTCTGGTGAGCTCATAGACATGTGAAAGACATTGCGAGTTATTAACATTAGATCAGATGTGCCCCACCAAAGTGGTGATAATCAAGCGGAGTGAGAGTATAGAAGAGCGTGAGGGTGGGAGAAGCTTATATTACAAAAAAGGTGCTATCTCGTACCCTTCGTTAAAACCTTCCGGATGTAGAGTGTTGAGTTCGTATATCCAATACATCTCTCTCCTAGAAAGGAGATTGGAAAGGTCTCCACCTCTGGCTCCCAGTGCTACTAGTTCAATGCCTTTGTATGTTAATGTCTCTGGATCCGAGTTGTGGAAAAGGTGGAAATGTTTGGAAACCGCATGGGTGAGGACTTTGTTCTTGATATTTGTATTTAATGACCTTAAATATTTGTATTTAATGACCTTCTGGCTGTGTGTATAAGGTGTATATGAAACATAAATGTATTCTGTGCTTAGACTTAGGTCCCATCACCATGATATCTCATTATGGTATGCAATTATTCCAAAATACGGAAAAATCCGATATCCAAAATACCTCTGGTCCCAAGCATTTTGGATAAGGGATACTCCACCTGTATATATATATATATATATATATACACACACACATACACGCACATACATATATATATATATATATATATATACCAACATGCCCGGCTCTCCCAATATTGAATTAAATGCACCGGGTGCCCTCACAGGTAAGTCCATGCAACATCGAGGGTGCGGCACTCTTGGCAACTTGGAGAAAAAACTTGTTAAACCTGATGAAAATGACGGAGTAAGAGTCATTGAAACATTGCTTCTACACGCTGTTTAACAAGTTTTTTCTCCAAGTCGCCAAGAGTGCCGCACCCTTGATGTTGTGTGTGTGTGTGTGTGTATATATATATATATATATATATATCTGCAAATGATGAATGGCATTCCTTACTAGTATCGCACAACATGCTCCGGTGCCCGTCAGAGTTAGATAATATGTACGGAGGCAGGACGGCATTTAGAGACTGGTAAACCATAGAAAATCAGCACAGGATGCTGTAGCTGTTTGTCAACGTTTCAGAGTTAGACTCTTTTAAAGGAGTCTAACTCTGAAACGTTGACAAACAGCTTCAACGTCCTGTGCTGATTTTCTATGGTTTACCAGTCTCTATGAGTGCCGTCCTGCCTCCATACATATATATGTACTGTATGTATGTATGTATGTTTGTGTGTGTGTATGTATGTGTATATATATATATATATATATATACACACATATATTTATTACACATACATGCGCATATACACACCCACCCACGGAAACCCCCCTCACTAAATCCTGCGTTTGCCCCTGACGCCACCTATGGGGGAGTGTATTTTAGCATAGCAAGGCTGCGATCGCTTGTGCAGCCCTGCTCTGCAAAAAGAATTTTGTGTAAAACAAGAATAGCCCTAGACATACTTACCTGGTGCGATGATTTCAGCGATGCAGGTCCTGGAATTGATGTCAGACATCCGCCCTCCAAACGCCTGGACACGCCTGCGTTCGGATCTCCACACCCGGAAAACGGTGAGTTGACGCCCCGGAACACATTCCTCCTGTCAATCTTCTTGCGGTCGCCGCTGCGACCGCTTTCTTCGTACGTTGCATCGCTGCACGACGCGCCTGCGCAATGTGGTCACCACACATGCGCAGTTCCGACCTGCTTGCACCGCTGCGATGAACCACAGCGTGCGAACGGGTTGGAATGACCCCCTTGGCCCTTAGTTGTGTGTTCAACAAATTGATCCTCCAGACCCTCTGTTCTGGAAGTTTTGAATATGATCCATACTGATTTTTGACATCATAAATACAAATGGAGGTCATTTTTGAAAGTAAACTGCCAAGTGCATCTAGTAGTGAATAATAGAGCATATGGTCTTCAGTGAATACTGTACTAATGCAAAATAACTGAATATATAAAATAATAAAACATCAGCAAGCAAATATCAGTACTCAGCAGATTTTGGTGCCACAAAAACTTTGTTCAGTGTAAAGTGGCAAATAAAAACTTTGAGAAGAAACAGTGTACTATGTAAAAATAGCTACTGACTCATTGATTGAGATCTAATTTAAATGACTTTCCAGATAGCAAAGAACCCTTGTCTTACTCCACAAATTGTACCAAAATATCCCTGCATCCTGTTGGAGAGGAAGTGCTACTCCAAGCACTATCCTACATAGTCTATGGCAGTTTGCCAATAGGACCTCCTTCTAGAAACATGTAATAACTTTATTGAATGAAATTCTGGGAACAGATTCACCTAATGAACCAGACTTCTGGTAACTCCCATACGTACTTAATATTCCAATTTCTACCAATGAAAAGTAATTACCCAATCATCTAATTAATGCAGTCATGCTGTCCAAACCATTAAGTATGAAGAATAATAGAAATTAGCAAAATTGCTTGGAAAATGTGCTCATATTGAGTTCTGAGGCGCATTGTGCAGAATGAATGGTCTATGAAAAGACCTGGGCCGGATGTAATAGCGCCCAAGCTCGTCGGCCGTGCAGGATGCCGGCCGAACTCAGACATTTTTTTAAAGGGAAAATCATGTACAAGGCTAAACCATGCCTTGTACATGATTATCAGAGGTTGGCCGGCATCCCGCACGGCCGACGAGCTCAGTCGCTATTGCATCCGGCCCCTGTGATGAAGCAGGTCAACTCACTGTGCAACATTTCTCAATATATACAGAGCAACTTATTTGGAGACATAAAGAGGCCATGACTGCAAAAGGCAAGTCTTTATTCAACATGATAACTGACAAAAGACAACATCATACCCAACACAATCATACGCCCAACATATACAGCAGTATGCCCTGTAAACAGCTTCATGTCTCACATACAGCTGTGTCCATCATAATAGCCTCATGCCCACCATACATAACTATATAGCCACCAGATACAACACTATTCCCGGGATAACAGCTTCTTGACAACACATACAGTCTCATACCCACCACATGCATCTCTGTTCACAATAAACAACAACTTTATGCCCACAACTGTCTCATGCTAATAGCCTAATGCCCATCACAGGTTTATGATGCCCATAACTATGGGTCCAGATTATCCGCATCATTCTCCACAAAGATCCTTTGCCTCTAGTATGCCTATGACTCTAAAAGCTTGAAACCCACCAATCCAATGCTTGACATATGATTATGCAGTCATGTGCCCAGGATTTCAGACTCATACCCATCATATTTAGTTAAGAAGCCTCACTCGCTTCCCATGCTATCTACATACTGTATATTGTCAGAACCATAGAGTTTTGGAACACTGGAGCTTTATACTTCACACTTAAAGCAGAATGGGAAAATGCTCCAAACTGAAATAATGACTTTCCCGATAGTGCTTTGCCCGCCAGAGTGGTTTTCCATCCATTGAAAGCACCACATTGGACAAATGGTCAAAGCACTTAGAGGCTAATTCAGACCTGATCGCTGCTGTGTGCTTTCGCACAGCAGGCAAACAGGTCTGTACTGCGCATGCGCTGCAGTGCGCATGTGCATGCCAGAGATGCGATCGCCATTGACAGGCAGAGGCGTTCGCTGGGCGGGAGGGTGCAGGCTGGTGGTATTGGGCTGCCATTTTGGGAGCGCTGTCCGGGCAACGCAGGCGTGCACGGACCGTGCAGGGGCGGCCCGCGGTGGCTGCATGACATCACGCGCAGCCACTGCAACTCGGGATGGAGGAACAAGTCACCTACCAGCGCAGCAATGGGGCGCAGGTAGGTGACTTACTCGCCGGGTGCAATAGCATCGCCGCCGTGCGATGCTGTTGCACTCGTGTGGCGGGAGGAGGGCCAGACATGCGGGGCGGACTAGCCCTGTGCTGGGCGTCTCCCAGCATGTCAGGGTGGCTGATCAGGTCTGAATTAGCCCCTTAGTTGTAAAGATCTCCCACTGAAATTGTCTCACAGAACATTTTAAGTGCTTATTATAACCAGTGAGATTATAAAAGTGCTGTGCTTTTCCAGCTGAAATAAAAATCCCATAAATTTAAGCATGAGCCCTTCAGAAGAATGAAAAGTGGCAACTAGAAGGTATGTTGGTCATACCACACATTTCCTAATTTCAGCCTTGTGTCTACATCCTTTCCACCCCAACCGACATTTCCCCAAATTTACTCTCAGCCATGGTTTATGGCCCTCTTAGTCAATGGAAAAAAGCACAAAATGTAATCTAATGCATTGCTTTCATTCAATTAATCACAACTTGTTTCTGCCACCTAAACTACCATGATTTCATGTTGTTCTACTGGCAAAAGCAACAATGGTTTGACTTTAGCAATTGCTTGTTACTATCAGGGAGGGGTGACAAATTATCCAGTGACACTGCTCAGCTAGTTGAAATGTAGGAAGTGCAGTCTGGTATCTCAGGGGAAGCAGGAAACAGTTGGTCAGCTGACAGTTGGACATTGCTGACCTAGAACAGCTATCTATGCTTTATGACAAAAGGGTGGTCTTCAGGTTGACGACTGTCGGGATCCCGGCGCACAGTATACCGGCGGCGGAATCCCGACAGCCGGCATACCGACAGTTTTTCTCCCTCGTGGGGGTCCACGAGCCCCCTGGAGGGAAAATAAAGCGCCACCGTGCCCGCAAGGGGCTCATTTGCGCTCGCCACGCTGTTGGTATGCCGGCGGTCGGGCTTCCAGCGCCGGTATGCTGGTCGCCGGGAGCTCGGGCGCCGGCATACCATACCACACCCATGACAAAATATAGATTTTAGTAACATAAGGGGAGATGTACTAAACAGTGATAAAAGTGGAGAAGTGAGCCAGTGGAAAATCTGCCCATGGCAACCAATCAGCTACTCTGTATACTTTTATAGTATGCTAATTACAAATGTTACATTAATGCTGATTGGTTGCCATGGCCAACTTCTCCACTGGCTCACCTCTCCACTTTTATCACTGCTTAGTACTGTACATCTTCCCCATAGTTGCTTACTGATCACTGAAAATACTGTCTGTATTTTTTAATACTGATAACTTCACAGTACCATTTTTTATTCTTAAAAAAAGACAGACTGGTCGCTGAGAGGCTGTAGCGTAGTCGACTGGAACATATTAGAACCAGACAGGCAATGCAGTACCAGGGTTCAAGAAAAGTCAGATCATGAGAATAGCCAAAGTCAGAACCAGGAAGTCATTAGAAGAAGAACCAAGAGCAGGCAAGGGGAATCATAAGACAGACCGGATTAATACACAGGTGATTACAACAGGGCCGTCTTAACAGCAGTGTGGGCCCCTGGGCACAGCAATGCACTGGGGCCCCTACCCATCCTCCAGGGGGGGTGCCATCAGCGGCAGCTTTGATGTCCCGCGGGCGGTATGGGGTGTTCTATCTTCTGCTCAGCATATAAGACCTGGAGCAGTAATTTCTGCTAATTACTGCTTTACTGCACAGATGGGGAGGGAGGGAGAACACTAAACTGTAAAAGGTGGTATTGGGATGAATGAAGGGGCCTCGGTACATGACTTTCAGGGTGGTATGGGGTGTTTAATATGTAAGGGAGGGGTCGATAGTGGAGTGGGCTTAATATTCATCATTTTCTGGTGAGAGAGCAGCTTGCTTGACTGCAGATATCTCAAGTTCCTGGAAAAAGATTTCTTAGCTCTGAATGGGATAAAATATTAGAGTGCCTCACCTTTCAGGAGGTACTGGGGACTTGGGGATCAGAGTTCAGGAGCCAGAGCAATCCACCAATTAATATATAAAACTGCATATTAGGCGTGTGGAGCTTGAGCAGGGACCAGCTGCTTGAAGGCTGATATCTCTGGTTCTGGGCATAGTAGAGAAAATCTGCCATTGTCCACCGAAAGTGGAGAGTCCCAACTTTTGAACTGTATCATCAGAAAAACTCTAAGTCATACAGAACCTGAGATATCTGTCTGGGAAGAGCAATTAACAGGCTTGGATGGGGACCACTGCTTTGAAGTTCGATATCTCTGGTTCCCTATGGCCGATTTTAAAAAATCTGGTACCTCTGGAAAGAGGGGACCCTCAGCTATCAGTCTAGGGCCCTTATACTCCTGGGGCCCTTGGGCAAGAGCCCATTGAGCCCATACGAAAAGACGGCCCAGGATTACAATGGGAGCTCTAGCTCAACAGATAGTGGAGTTCAGGATGTGAGCCTCATACTCTGGCACTTGAACAGTGCCCAGAGATTCCCGTTTATAGGGAAGAGATTCAAATTTGGTGGCAAACATGACATCACATTTGGCAAGCATAACACTTTCAATTTTAACCAGAGCAGCTCCTGTGCCTCTTTTGGAAACACAGCCGTCCACAGCAGCAGCCAGGGAAAGAAGAGCTGCCCACACCAGCAGCCTGGGGCGAGAAGAGAGATGTCAGTGGTCCCTGCAGTAGTTGGGGAGAGGGCAGCAAGTCAGTGAGGAGGACACCTCACCTTGGTACCCGCACTGGAGCCCTGGAGAACCAGCACCGAGACACCTGGTAAGTAGGAACCAGGCTTTGGTGTACCGTGACATACCCCTCCCTCTAGTGGTAGACACTGAACACCCCACAAAAGGTTTATGGGATAACTTCTTGTCGAACTTGATTACCTGTTAAGGGCTATGGACATCTGACGACTTTGCCCAACATCTCTATTCAGGGCCAAAACCTTTCAATCCACCCAGTGCTTAAAGTGGTCCTAGAGAGGTGGTGGAACTCACCCCCCTCCCCAAGGCGCCCATGCAACAAAGGTATTGCACGCGCCATAGGTGCGTCCCAAAAGGGGTGTGGTCTCAAAAAGGGGCGTGGTCACACAGTAATAATGCCAACATTAGTAGCACCCCTAATACACATAATGCCCACAGTAGCAGCACCCTGTAATACACATAATGCCCACAGCAGTAGCACCCCTTATATAATGCCCACATGAATAGTGCTCCTTATGCAATGTCCACTGTACTGGTAGTGCCCACAGTGTTAGTGCCCCTTATATAGAGCCCATAGTAGTGGTGTCCCGTATGCAACGCCCCCCAGAAGTAGTGCCCTTTATGTCCCCAGGAGTGATGCCCCTTATAAAGTGCCCCCTTTACAATGCCCTCATTAGTAGTGCCCCCATTAGTAATGCCCTTAATGGAAATGCCCCTGTGTAGTATTGCTCCCAGTAGTAATGTCACCTGTAGTCCCAGTCATTTAGCCCCAGTAGTTATGCCCCCAGTAGTTTAGGGGCCAGTGGTAATGCCCCTGCAGTTATGACCCCAGTAGTTTACCCCCCCTTTAGTTTAGCCTCCAGTGGTAATGCCTCCAGTAGTTTAGCCCCTGTAGTTTAGCCCTCATGTAGTTTGCCCCATGTGGTTTAGCCCCCAGTGGTAATGCCCCTGTAGTTTAGCCCCTGCAGTTATGCCCCCAGTAGTTTAGCCGCCCCAGTAGTAATGCCCCCAGTAGTTTAGCCCCTGTTGTAAAGCCCCCATGTAGTTTGTCCCCAGTAGTTTAGCCCCCAAGTAGTAATGACCCCAGTAGTTTAGCCCCTGTAGTTATACCCCTAGTAGTTTAGCTCCCTTGTAGTTTGCCCCCTTGTAGCTTAGCCCCCAGTAGTAATACCCCCTGTAGTTTGCCCCCAGTAGTTTGCCCCCTTGTAGTTTAGCCCCAACCAGTAATGCACCCAGTAGTTTAGCCCCTGTAGTTATGCCTCCAGTAGTTTAGCCCCCTTGTAGTTTGCCCCCCAGTAGTATTGCCCCCCCAGTAGTTTGCCCCAGTAGTTAGCCCCCTTGTAGTTTTCCCCCTTGTAGCTTGCCTCCAGTTGCTTGCCCCCTTATAGTTTGACACCTCATAGTTTGCCTCCAGTAATTTGTCCCCTTGTGGTTTGCCACCTTATAGTTTGCCCCCAGTAGAAGCACTCACACACATGAATAAAAAAAACCAAAACACCATACTCACCAAGCCCCGCTCCCGCGTCCAACCGCTGCAGTCTTCCTGGCGTCCGCTCCTCTGCACTATGGGAGAGACATCATGACGTCTCTCCCATAGTGCGCAACGACAGAGCCGGAAGCCAGAGTTCAACAGTGAGCTCCTGCCTCCAGCTTCCGCTGTGCAGAGAGAGCCGGGCACCCACTGGTAACACAGTCTCAGCAGGCACCCGGCATCTCCGTGCGGCACCGGGCACACATCGGGTTAGGTGAGCCGGAGCCAAGTGGAACTGACGTAAAGGAAGTTCCGCCCCGTTGCGGCTCACTTTAACCCCTGAATCCACCAAATATAAAATTGATTTTTAGGAGATTAAGGAGTCCAGGATTTGGTTTAATTCATATTCCACCGAGTTGGCAGAAGGAAGGCACTTGGAAAATGAAAACTGATTTAGAATGACAGGTTTTAGAAGACAGATGTCTAGGGATCTTGAGTGTTGCTGGGAGTTTTAATCTGAATGCAGCTTGATTGATAACTTGTAGAATTTGGAATAGCCAAATGAATCTGAGAAACACACACACACACACACACACACACACACACACTGATACTGAGACACACACAAACACATTCACTGACATTCATACTGAGACACACACACACACACACACACACACATTGATACTGAGACACACACAAACACACACACACTGACACTCATACTGAGACACACACAAACACAAACACTGACTCATACTGAGGCAGAGGCACACACACACACACACACACACACACTCATACTGAAACACACACACACTGATACGGAGACACACTCACACACACACACACACACTGACACTCATACTGAGGTAGAGGCACACACACACTCATACTGACACACACACACACTGACACTTATATTGAGGCAGAGGCACACACACTCATACTGAATCACACACACTGACACTCATACTGAGGCAGAGGCACACACACTCATACTGAAACACACACACTGACACTCATACTGAGACACACACACTGATACTGAGACACACACAAACACTGACTCATACTGAGGGAGAGGCAAACACACTCATACTGAGACACACACACTAATACTGAGACACACACAAATACACACACTGACTCATACTGAGGCAGAGGCACACACACTCAGAAACACACACACTGATAAGGGGAGACACACACACACACACACACACACTGACACTCATATTGAGGTAGAGGCACACACACACTCATACTGAAACACACACACACTGACACTTATATTGAGGCAGAGGCACAAACACTCATACTGAGTCACACACACTGACACTCATACTGAGGCAGAGAACACACACTCATACTGAGACACAAACACTGATACTGAGACACACACACACACACACTGATACTGAGACACACACAAACATACACTGTCACTCATACTGAGACACACACACTGAAACTGAGACACACACAAACACTGACTCATACTGAGGGAGAGGCACACACACTGATACCTAGACACACACTGACACGCATACTGATGCAGAGGCACCACACTAATACTGAGACACACACACACACACACACACACTGATACTGAGACACACACACACTGACACTCATACTGAGGCAGATCTCACACACTCATGCTGAGAGACACACACACACACACTGATACTGAGACACACACACACACACACACTGACACTCATACTGATGCAGAGGCACACACACACTGATACTGAGACACAAACACTGATACTGAGAAACACACACACACACACACACACACACTGATACTTAGACACACACACTGACACTCATACTGAGGCAGAGCTCACACACACTCATGCTGAGACACACACACACACACACACACACTGATACTGAGACACACACACAAACACACACACTGACACTCATACTGATGCAGAGGCACACACACACTGATACTGAGACACAAACACTGATACTGAGAAACACACACACACTGATACTGAGACACACACAAACACATACACTGACACTCATACTGAGACACACACACACACACACACACACACACTGATACTGAGACACACACACTGACACTCATACTGAGACACACACTCTGATACTGAGACACACACAAACACTGACTCATACTGAGGGAGAGGCACACACACTCATACTGAGACACACACACTAATACTGAGACACACAAACACACACACTGACTCATACTGAGGCAGAGGCACACACACTCATACTGAAACACACACACTGACACTCATACTGAGGCAGAGGCACACATACTCATACTGAAACACACACACTGACACTCATACTGGGACAGAGGCACACACACTATCATATTGGAGGCACACACCCACTACCACAGTAGTTATCTCCAGTTATGATCACAGGAGCCAGTCTCCCAAAGAGCAGGCAGGCCATGCAGAGCCACAGACAGACCTCCAGGGGTTTGGGAACTCAAGACCACTCCAGGGGCTTGGGCTCTCGAGTCCCCTTCACATGGCATCTTTGGATAGAGATTCTGTATGTACTGGGCTGCGAAGAGAGGATGCAGTGCTACAGGCTGACAGGTAAGAAGGGGTTGGCGCATGGACCCTGATTGTCACACAGCAAGCTATCTCTTGCCACACCCGATGCTGTCAGTTCATCGGCTGGTGTGCTTCTGCTGGTCAGTACTGTAAATGTAAACATGCTGTGTCAAGCTAGTATCTGAATGTTCATGTTTCTCCTGAAGCTGGTGCTGCAGTGATGCCAGCGTATTGGACTGATCAGCTGATTTCAGGTTTGTCCAATTGATGAGGAGCTTCTGCCCACATGATTTGAGCCACCAATGACTGATCCAAGAAGACAGGAAACTCTAGCACATAGTGGCATTTGGAGATGCCAGCCTAGGTGTGACAATAAATTGTATTTTTCCTGGTATCCTAGAATGGGTAATGAGGGTACTAAGTCTTTTCCTGCACTTGTTGATTCTGGAGCAGTGGGGAATTTGTTAATTCTGTCATCATTCTGTAAATGGATATTCCATTGTGTCCTTTGCTGGCACCTGTTTATCTCACAGCTGTAGATGGAAGTTGCATCCCAGGTGGAGTTAATACTCATCAAACCACTGAAAAAAGACTCAGAGTAGGTGCTTTGCATTCTGAATGGGTTCATTCTTTTATCATCACCAAAGCCTCTCATCCTGTGGTGCTTGGTTGCCCTTGACTTCAGAAACACATTCCTTACAATGGCTGGACTGTTCCAGTTACCACCATATCTTTGCATTCCTAATGCCTTAGTAACATAGTAACAAAGTAACATAGTATCTAAGGTTGAAAAAAGACAATGGTCCATCGAGTTCAACCTATTTGTGGTCTCCTATGCACGATTATTTTGTATAAAATTTTGACTGAAGTTGATGACTGCCGTTACGTTTAACCCCTCTTTTTTATAATAACCATAGTGCGTGACTATGCCCCGTAACCCTGGATATCCTTATCCATTAAAAATTTATCTAACCCATTCTTAAAGGTGTTGACTGAGTCGGCCATTACAACTCCCTCAGGCAGGGAATTCCAAACACGTATCGTCTAGTAGTACTAGTTTAGCAGTCTGCTGACAGTGTCCACCAGGTCCATTATACTGTATATAGCAGTACGGTAGGCCACTGCTGTACCTACCTCTGTGTCGTCACTCGTCATCCATAAGTATACTATCCATCCATCCATCTACATTGTATACCTGTGGTGGCTTTTTTTCTTTATACTAGTAGTTGAGCAGTCTGCTGACAGTGTCCACCAGGTCCATTATACTGTATATAGCAGTACGGTAGGCCACTGCTGTACCTACCTCTGTGTCATCACTCGTCGTCCATAAGTATACTACCATCCATCTACATTGTATACCTGTGGTGGCTTTTTTTTTTATACTAGTAGTACTAGTTTAGCAGTCTGCTGACAGTGTCCACCAGGTCCATTATACTGTATATAGCAGTACGGTAGGCCACTGCTGTACCTACCTCTGTGTCGTCAGTCACTCGTCATCCATTAATAATAATAAGTATACTATCCATCCATCTACATTGTATACCTGTGGTGGCTTTTTTTCTTTATACTAGTTTAGCAGTTTGCTGACAGTGTCCACCAGGTCCATTTATTATACTGTATATAGCAGTACGGTAGGCCACTGCTGTACCTACCTCTGTGTCATCACTCGTCGTCCATAAGTATACTATCCATCCATCTACATTGTATACCTGTGGTGGCTTTTTTTCTTTATACTAGTAGTACTAGTTTAGCAGTCTGCTGACAGTGTCTACCAGGTCCATTATACTGTATATAGCAGTACGGTAGGCCACTGCTGTACCTACCTCTGTGTCGTCACTCGTCGTCCATAAGTATACTATCCATCCATCTACATTGTATACCTGTGGTGGCTTTTTTTCTTTATACTAGTAGTACTAGTTTAGCAGTCTGCTGACAGTGTCCACCAGGTCCATTATACTGTATATAGCAGTACGGTAGGCCACTGCTGTACCTACCTCTGTGTCGTCACTCGTCGTCCATAAGTATACTATCCATCCATCTACATTGTATACCTGTGGTGGCTTTTTTTCTTTATACTAGTAGTACTAGTTTAGCAGTCTGCTGACAGTGTCCACCAGGTCCATTATACTGTATATAGCAGTATGGTAGGCCACTGCTGTACCTACCTCTGTGTCGTCAGTCACTCGTCATCCATTAATAATAATAAGTATACTATCCATCCATCTACATTGTATACCTGTGGTGGCTTTTTTTCTTTATACTAGTTTAGCAGTTTGCTGACAGTGTCCACCAGGTCCATTTATTATACTGTATATAGCAGTACGGTAGGCCACTGCTGTACCTACCTCTGTGTCGTCACTCGTCGTCCATAAGTATACTATCCATCCATCTACATTGTATACCTGTGGTGGCTTTTTTTCTTTATACTAGTAGTACTAGTTTAGCAGTCTGCTGACAGTGTCCACTAGGTTCATTATACTGTATATAGCAGTACGGTAGGCCACTGCTGTACCTACCTCTGTGTCGTCACTCGTCGTCCATAAGTATACTATCCATCCATCTACATTGTATACCTGTGGTGGCTTTTTTTCTTTATACTAGTAGTACTAGTTTAGCAGTCTGCTGACAGTGTCCACCAGGTCCATTATACTGTATATAGCAGTACGGTAGGCCACTGCTGTACCTACCTCTGTGTCGTCACTCGTCGTCCATAAGTATACTATCCATCCATCTACATTGTATACCTGTGGTGGCTTTTTTTCTTTATACTAGTTTAGCAGTTTGCTGACAGTGTCCACCAGGTCCATTTATTATACTGTATATAGCAGTACGGTAGGCCACTGCTGTACCTACCTCTGTGTCATCACTCATCGTCCATAAGTATACTATCCATCCATCTACATTGTATACCAGTGGTGGCTTTTTTTCTTTATACTAGTTTAGCAGTTTGCTGACAGTGTCCACCAGGTCCATTTATTATACTGTATATAGCAGTACGGTAGGCCACTGCTGTACCTACCTCTGTGTCGTCACTTGTCGTCCATAAGTATACTATCCATCCATCTACATTGTATACCTGTGGTGGCTTTTTTTCTTTATACTAGTAGTACTAGTTTAGCAGTCTGCTGACAGTGTCCACCAGGTCCATTATACTGTATATAGCAGTACGGTAGGCCACTGCTGTACCTACCTCTGTGTCGTCACTCGTCGTCCATAAGTATACTATCCATCCATCTACATTGTATACCTGTGGTGGCTTTTTTTCTTTATACTAGTTTAGCAGTTTGCTGACAGTGTCCACCAGGTCCATTTATTATACTGTATATAGCAGTACGGTAGGCCACTGCTGTACCTACCTCTGTGTCATCACTCGTCGTCCATAAGTATACTATCCATCCATCTACATTGTATACCAGTGGTGGCTTTTTTTCTTTATACTAGTTTAGCAGTTTGCTGACAGTGTCCACCAGGTCCATTTATTATACTGTATATAGCAGTACGGTAGGCTACTGCTGTACCTACCTCTGTGTCGTCACTTGTCGTCCATAAGTATACTATCCATCCATCTACATTGTATACCTGTGGTGGCTTTTTTTCTTTACACTAGTAGTACTAGTTTAGCAGTCTGCTGACAGTGTCCACCAGGTCCATTATACTGTATATAGCAGTACGGTAGGCCACTGCTGTACCTACCTCTGTGTCGTCACTCGTCGTCCATAAGTATACTATCCATCCATCTACATTGTATACCTGTGGTGGCTTTTTTTCTTTATACTAGTTTAGCAGTTTGCTGACAGTGTCCACCAGGTCCATTTATTATACTGTATATAGCAGTACGGTAGGCCACTGCTGTACCTACCTCTGTGTCGTCACTCGTCGTCCATAAGTATACTATCCATCCATCTACATTGTATACCTGTGGTGCCTTTTAGTTGTGCGCATTAAAATATGGAGAACAAAAATGTGGAGGTTTAAAAAATAGGGAAAGATCAAGATCCACTTCCACCTCGTGCTGAAGCTGCTGCCACTAGTCATGGCCGAGACGATGAAATGCCATCAACGTCGTCTGCCAAGGCCGATGCCCAATGTCATAGTACAGAGCATGTAAAATCCAAAACACAAAAGATCAGTAAAATGACCCAAAAATCAAAATTAAAAGCGTCTGAGGAGAAGCGTAAACTTGCCAATATGCCATTTACGACACGGAGTGGCAAGGAACGGCTGAGGCCCTGGCCTATGTTCATGGCTAGTGGTTCAGCTTCACATGAGGATGGAAGCACTCATCCTCTCGCTAGAAAAAAGAAAAGACTTAAGCTGGCAAAAGCACAGCAAAGAACTGTGCGTTCTTCGAAATCACAAATCCCCAAGGAGAGTCCAATTGTGTCGGTTGCGATGCCTGACCTTCCTCTTTTTTCTTTCATTTTCTTTGCATCATGTGCTGTTTGCAGAGTATTTTTTTGAAGGGCCATCCTGCGTGACACTGCAGTGCCACTCCTAGATGGGCCAGGTGTTTGTGTCGGCCACTAGGGTCGCTTAGCTTAGCCATCCAGCGACCTCGGTGCAAATTTTAGGACTAAAAATAATATTGTGAGATGTGAGGTGTTCAGAATAGACTGAAAATGAGTGGAAATTATGGTTATTGAGGTTAATAATACTATGGGATCAAAATGACCCCCAAATTCTATAATTTAAGCTGTTTTTTAGGGTTTTTTGAAAAATACACCCGAATCCAAAACACACCCGAATCCGACAAAAAAATTTCGGTGAGGTTTTGCCAAAACGCGTCCGAACCCAAAACACGGCCGCGGAACCGAACCCAAAACCAAAACACAAAACCCGAAAAATTTCCAGTGCACATCACTAATATATATACATATATATACACACATATATTTATTACACATACATGCGCATATACATACACACCCACCCACGGAAACCCCCCTCACTAAATCCTGCGTTTGCCCCTGACGCCGCCTATAGGGGAGTGTATTTTAGCATAGCAAGGCTGCGATCGCTTGTGCAGCCCTGCTCTGCAAAAAGAGTTTTGTGTAAAACAAGACTAGCCCTAGACATACTTACCAGGTGCGATGATTTCAGCGATGCAGGTCCCGGAATTGATGTCAGACATCCGCCCTCCAAACGCCTGGACACGCCTGTGTTCGGATCTCCACACCCGGAAAACGGTGAGTTGACGCCCCGGAACACATTCCTCCTGTCAATCTTCTTGCAGTCGCCGCTGCGACCGCTTTCTTCGTACGTTGCATCGCTGCACGACGCGCCTGCGCAATGTGGTCACCACGCATGCGCAGTTCCGACCTGCTTGCACCGCTGCGATGAACCACAGCGTGCGAACGGGTTGGAATGACCCCCTTGGCCCTTAGTTGTGTGTTCAACAAATTGATCCTCCAGACCCTCTGTTCTGGAAGTTTTGAATATGATCCATACTGATTTTTGACATCATAAATACAAATGGAGGTCATTTTTGAAAGTAAACTGCCAAGTGCATCTAGTAGTGAATAATAGAGCATATGGTCTTCAGTGAATACTGTACTAATGCAAATAAATAACTGAATATATAAAATAATAAAACATCAGCAAGCAAATATCAGTACTCAGCAGATTTTGGTGCCACAAAAACTTTGTTCAGTGTAAAGTGGCAAATAAAACTTTGAGAAGAAACAGTGTACTATGTAAAAATAGCTACTGACTCAGTGATTGAGATCTAATTTAAATGACTTTCCAGATAGCAAAGAACCCTTGTCTTACTCCACAAATTGTACCAAAATATCCCTGCATCCTGTTGGAGAGGAAGTGCTACTCCAAGCACTATCCTACATAGTCTATGGCAGTTTGCCAATAGGACCTCCTTCTAGAAACATGTAATAACTTTATTGAATGAAATTCTGGGAACAGATTCACCTAATGAACCAGACTTCTGGTAACTCCCATACGTACTTAATATTCCAATTTCTACCAATGAAAAGTAATTACCCAATCATCTAATTAATGCAGTCATACTGTCCAAACCATTAAGTATGAAGAATAATAGAAATTAGCAAAATTGCTTGGAAAATGTGCTCATATTGAGTTCTGAGGCGCATTGTGCAGAATGAATGGTCTATGAAAAGACCTGGGCCGGATGTAATAGCGCCCAAGCTCGTCGGCCGTGCAGGATGCCGGCCGAACTCAGACATTTTTTTAAAGGGAAAATCATGTACAAGGCTAAACCATGCCTTGTACATGATTGTCAGAGGTTGGCCGGCATCCCGCACGGCCGACGAGCTCAGTCGCTATTGCATCCGGCCCCTGTGATGAAGCAGGTCAACTCACTGTGCAACATTTCTCAATATATACAGAGCAACTTATTTGGAGACATAAAGAGGCCATGACTGCAAAAGGCAAGTCTTTATTCAACATGATAACTGACAAAAGACAACATCATACCCAACACAATCATACGCCCAACATATACAGCAGTATGCCCTGTAAACAGCTTCATGTCTCACATACAGCTGTGTCCATCATAATAGCCTCATGCCCACCATACATAACTATATAGCCACCAGATACAACACTATTCCCGGGATAACAGCTTCTTGACAACACATACAGTCTCATACCCACCACATGCATCTCTGTTCACAATAAACAACAACTTTATGCCCACAACTGTCTAATGCTAATAGCCTAATGCCCATCACAGGTTTATGATGCCCATAACTATGGGTCCAGATTATCCGCATCATTCTCCACAAAGATCCTTTGCCTCTAGTATGCCTATGACTCTAAAAGCTTGATACCCACCAATCCAATGCTTGACATATGATTATGCAGTCATGTGCCCAGGATTTCAGACTCATACCCATCATATTTAGTTAAGAAGCCTCACTCGCTTCCCATGCTATCTACATACTGTATATTGTCAGAACCATAGAGTTTTGGAACACTGGAGCTTTATACTTCACACTTAAAGCAGAATGGGAAAATGCTCCAAACTGAAATAATGACTTTTCGTTGTCCCGATAGTGCTTTGCCCGCCAGAGTGGTTTTCCATCCATTGAAAGCACCACATTGGACAAATGGTCAAAGCACTTAGAGGCTAATTCAGACCTGATCGCTGCTGTGTGCTTTCGCACAGCAGGCAAACAGGTCTGTACTGCGCATGCGCTGCAGTGCGCATGTGCATGCCAGAGATGCGATCGCCATTGACAGGCAGAGGCGTTCGCTGGGCGGGAGGGTGCAGGCTGGTGGTATTGAGCTGCCATTTTGGGAGCGCTGTCCAGGCAACGCAGGCGTGCACGGACCGTGCAGGGGCGGCCCGCGGTGGCTGCATGACATCACGCGCAGCCACTGCAACTCGGGATGCAGGGACAAGTCACCTACCAGCGCAGCAATGGGGCGCAGGTAGGTGACTTACTCGCCGGGTGCAATAGCATCGCCGCCGTGCGATGCTGTTGCACTCGTGTGGCGGGAGGAGGGCCAGACATGCGGGGCGGACTAGCCCTGTGCTGGGCGTCTCCCAGCATGTCAGGGTGGCTGATCAGGTCTGAATTAGCCCCTTAGTTGTAAAGATCTCCCACTGAAATTGTCTCACAGAACATTTTAAGTGCTTATTATAACCAGTGAGATTATAAAAGTGCTGTGCTTTTCCAGCTGAAATAAAAATCCCATAAATTTAAGCATGAGCCCTTCAGAAGAATGAAAAGTGGCAACTAGAAGGTATGTTGGTCATACCACACATTTCCTAATTTCAGCCTTGTGTCTACATCCTTTCCACCCCAACCGACATTTCCCCAGATTTACTCTCAGCCATGGTTTATGGCCCTCTTAGTCAATGGAAAAAAGCACAAAATGTAATCTAATGCATTGCTTTTATTCAATTAATCACAACTTGTTTCTGCCACCTAAACTACCATGATTTCATGTTGTTCTACTGGCAAAAGCAACAATGGTTTGACTTTAGCAATTGCTTGTTACTATCAGGGAGGGGTGACAAATTATCCAGTGACACTGCTCAGCTAGTTGAAATGTAGGAAGTGCAGTCTGGTATCTCAGGGGATGCAGGAAACAGTTGGTCAGCTGACAGTTGGACATTGCTGACCTAGAACAGCTATCTATGCTATATGACAAAAGGGTGGTCTTCAGGTTGCCGACTGTCGGGATCCCAGCGCACAGTATACCGGCGGCGGAATCCCGACAGCCGGCATACCGACAGTTTTTCTCCCTCGTGGGGGTCCACGAGCCCCCTGGAGGGAGAATAAAGTGCCACCGTGCCCGCAAGGGGCTCATTTGCGCTCGCCACGCTGTTGGTATGCCGGCGGTCGAGCTTCCAGCGCCGGTATGCTGGTCGCCGGGAGCTCGGGCGCCGGCATACCATACCACACCCATGACAAAATATAGATTTTAGTAACATAAGGGGAGATGTACTAAACAGTGATAAAAGTGGAGAAGTGAGCCAGTGGAAAATCTGCCCATGGCAACCAATCAGCTGCTCTGTATACTTTTATAGTATGCTAATTACAAATGTTACATTAATGCTGATTGGTTGCCATGGCCAACTTCTCCACTGGCTCACCTCTCCACTTTTATCACTGCTTAGTACTGTACATCTTCCCCATAGTTGCTTACTGATCACTGAAAATACTGTCTGTATTTTTTAATACTGATAACTTCACAGTACCATTTTTTATTCTTAAAAAAAGACAGACTGGTCGCTGAGAGGCTGTAGCGTAGTCGACTGGAACATATTAGAACCAGACAGGCAATGCAGTACCAGGGTTCAAGAAAAGTCAGATCATGAGAATAGCCAAAGTCAGAACCAGGAAGTCATTAGAAGAAGAACCAAAAGCAGGCAAGGGGAATCATAAGACAGACCGGATTAATACACAGGTGATTACAATGGGAGCTCTAGCTCAACAGATAGTGGAGTTCAGGATGTGAGCCTCATACTCTGGCACTTGAACAGTGCCCAGAGATTCCCGTTTATAGGGAAGAGATTCAATTTGGTGGCAAACATGACATCACATTTGGCAAGCATAACACTTTCAATTTTAACCAGAGCAGCTCCTGTGCCTCTTTTGGAAACACAGCCGTCCACAGCAGCAGCCAGGGAAAGAAGAGCTGCCCACACCAGCAGCCTGGGGCGAGAAGAGAGATGTCAGTGGTCCCTGCAGTAGTTGGGTAGAGGGCAGCAAGTCAGTGAGGAGGACACCTCACCTTGGTACCCGCACTGGAGCCCTGGAGAACCAGCACCGAGACACCTGGTAAGTAGGAACCAGGCTTTGGTGTACCGTGACATACCCCTCCCTCTAGTGGTAGACACTGAACACCCCACAAAAGGTTTATGGGATAACTTCTTGTCGAACTTGATTACCTGTTAAGGGCTATGGACATCTGACGACTTTGCCCAACATCTCTATTCAGGGCCAAAACCTTTCAATCCACCCAGTGCTTAAAGTGGTCCTAGAGAGGTGGTGGAACTCACCCCCCTCCCCAAGGCGCCCATGCAACAAAGGTATTGCACGCGCCATAGGTGCGTCCCAAAAGGGGTGTGGTCTCAAAAAGGGGCATGGTCACACAGTAATAATGCCAACATTAGTAGCACCCCTAATACACATAATGCCCACAGTAGCAGCACCCTGTAATACACATAATGCCCACAGCAGTAGCACCCCTTATATAATGCCCACATGAATAGTGCTCCTTATGCAATGTCCACTGTACTGGTAGTGCCCACAGTGTTAGTGCCCCTTATATAGAGCCCATAGTAGTGGTGTCCCATATGCAACGCCCCCCAGAAGTAGTGCCCTTTATGTCCCCAGGAGTGATGCCCCTTATAAAGTGCCCCCTTTACAATGCCCTCATTAGTAGTGCCCCCATTAGTAATGCCCTTAATGGAAATGCCCCTGTGTAGTATTGCTCCCAGTAGTAATGTCACCTGTAGTCCCAGTCATTTAGCCCCAGTAGTTATGCCCCCAGTAGTTTAGGGGCCAGTGGTAATGCCCCTGCAGTTATGACCCCAGTAGTTTACCCCCCCTTTAGTTTAGCCTCCCAGTGGTAATGCCCCCAGTAGTTTAGCCCCTGTAGTTTAGCCCTCATGTAGTTTGCCCCATGTGGTTTAGCCCCCAGTGGTAATGCCCCTGTAGTTTAGCCCCTGCAGTTATGCCCCCAGTAGTTTAGCCGCCCCAGTAGTAATGCCCCCAGTAGTTTAGCCCCTGTTGTAAAGCCCCCATGTAGTTTGTCCCCAGTAGTTTAGCCCCCAAGTAGTAATGACCCCAGTAGTTTAGCCCCTGTAGTTATGCCCCTAGTAGTTTAGCTCCCTTGTAGTTTGCCCCCTTGTAGCTTAGCCCCCAGTAGTAATACCCCCTGTAGTTTGCCCCAGTAGTTTGCCCCCTTGTAGTTTAGCCCCAACCAGTAATGCACCCAGTAGTTTAGCCCCTGTAGTTATGCCTCCAGTAGTTTAGCCCCCTTGTAGTTTGCCCCCCAGTAGTATTGCCCCCCCAGTAGTTTGCCCCAGTAGTTAGCCCCCTTGTAGTTTTCCCCCTTGTAGCTTGCCTCCAGTTGCTTGCCCCCTTATAGTTTGACACCTCATAGTTTGCCTCCAGTAATTTGTCCCCTTGTGGTTTGCCACCTTATAGTTTGCCCCCAGTAGAAGCACTCACACACATGAATAAAAAAAACCAAAACACCATACTCACCAAGCCCCGCTCCCGCGTCCAACCGCTGCAGTCTTCCTGGCGTCCGCTCCTCTGCACTATGGGAGAGACATCATGACGTCTCTCCCATAGTGCGCAACGACAGAGCCGGAAGCCAGAGTTCAACAGTGAGCTCCTGCCTCCAGCTTCCGCTGTGCAGAGAGAGCCGGGCACCCACTGGTAACACAGTCTCAGCAGGCACCCGGCATCTCCGTGCGGCACCGGGCACACATCGGGTTAGGTGAGCCGGAGCCAAGTGGAACTGACGTAAAGGAAGTTCCGCCCCGTTGCGGCTCACTTTAACCCCTGAATCCACCAAATATAAAATTGATTTTTAGGAGATTAAGGAGTCCAGGATTTGGTTTAATTCATATTCCACCGAGTTGGCAGAAGGAAGGCACTTGGAAAATGAAAACTGATTTAGAATGACAGGTTTTAGAAGACAGATGTCTAGGGATCTTGAGTGTTGCTGGGAGTTTTAATCTGAATGCAGCTTGATTGATAACTTGTAGAATTTGGAATAGCCAAATGAATCTGAGAAACACACACACACACACACACACACACACACACACAGGACACACGCACACCCACACATACTTGTTTTTCTATCCTCATCGGGACATATGTCTGGAACCTTCCTCATGGGGACCTATTCAGGAATACCGGCCTAATGAGGACACCCCACATAACTGATTTATTTTCGGGTTTAATTAGAGATAGAGGAAACGTGTATTCAGCAGCAGATACATTTTATTCAGGAAAGGTTCTTTCTCATTTCAGCAGTAATTCGGTTCTTAATGTAAAACTTAACCGAGAGCCAGTTCCGAGCCTTCAGCGCTTGTCGTTCTGCCCTTAGGCACGCATCACAGTCATTCTTGCCCGGCACCTTGAATGAGCGAATGAACCGAATCATGTGACGTTCAACAGCTTTCACTTCTGCTGGGGTCCACGGATTGCGCTTGGTACCCCTTCTGTCACCTGTGCGGGAGAAGAAAGGTCAGTCACCACGCAACGCCACCACCAGTCATGGACGCATCTCAAATGGAATGGACAGTCACACCCACCTTTAGCTGCACCTCCATCCACCGCCGACACCACGCTGCCAGCTTCTTTTCCCATGTGCCCCATGGGAACCTCAGTATCCTGACTCTCTGGCTCATCCCCAGAGTCATCGCTCACCACCTGGATCGGCTCTGTGGATAGAGAAGGACAGGGAAACCGATCACACCAGCCCACTTAGACAGTCAGTCCCTGGAGCCACACTGTCAAGTGATACCTACCGTTTGGATCAATGGAGATCTCTTCCAGATTGTGGCCCCGGAATTCAGCCATTCTCCCTTGCTCGAGAGCCAGAAACAGCTTGCTCAACTTGGCCAGTTGAAGGGTACCCTCCGGGAGGCGGTAATAATGCCGGTGCACCCGAATATCATGTCCAAGGAAATCAGCAAGCTGATCCATCTCTGTATCGCTCAGGTTGAGGACTCTGGAAAGTGTAGCCACATGCTTCCGTAGGCGGGTGGAAGATAATGCTTCGGGGTGCTTGGCCCCACACTCCCGGGCGTAGAGACGTATGCAGTCGGATCCCCTATAATGGGACATGGCTGTTGGCCTAGCAAACATGTAGATATTGTGTGGGGTCACACCACATTCTGTCCGCTTCTCTATGAGGAGCTCCATCGCTTTCTGCATGCTTGGGGATAGCAGGACAGGGACTTTCCTGCCTCTTTTCCCAGGAATCTCAATACGGGAGAAGTGACGACAGAGTGCCTTCTCCAGCTCTGACAGGGCCTGGGCCACATCACCCTGCAAATCGGCTGTGTGCCGTAAATCGAAGGAGGAGAGCAGCATCTTGGAAACCTCACCTTCTCTCCTGCGGTTGAAGAGAATCAGCTGCGTGAGGGTAACTTTGGCCAACATGGACCACTGCTGTTTGGAAGGGTGGGCGGACAACTCATCGATGTACTCTCGCTGACGGTCAAGGAGGTACAGGTTCAAGCGCTTAACATCATCAGTGAAGGGCAGAAGCAGCGGTGCATTCCATTTTATCTCTCGAAGTGTCTTCAGGGCAGCAGTGGAGATTAGCTCGCTCCACCTCGCCTCATAAATTTTCCGAAAGTTTCGGGCACGCTCCTCTGTCAGGGCACTGCCCTCCATCAGTGCCTGACACTCCACCATAGCTGAAATCTTCTGCAAGCTGTGTTCCACCTTCAGAGCCAACGAGGGTATTTTATATGTATTGGTGCGGTCATCGTAACCGGCCAGGCTCCTCACAGCATGCACCACTTGCAGGAAATTCTGTGGGCAAATGAAATCTTCCATACACCGCAACGGTGTGACCTTCATCGCCTTCAGCAGAAGCCGCCCCACCTCTCTGAGCTTCTGACGGATGTAATCATGCTTGCTGACATCAGACCCCAGACGGTTATAGAGGTGCTGACCGAACTGCATAATCCAGCGGTCCCCTTTGATTACCGGTACCACATCATCATAATTCATTCCGCTCAGCAACTTCCAGAGGCCAGTGCCAACATCTTTCGGGAGCGGTGTGGCGTAAGTGAAGAGACCCTGCACCCTGGTTCTTCCAGGTTTGGGGCTGACACTTTTGCGGAGCGGGCACCTCTTCACATGGCGCCACAGGTGCTTCCTGGAGAATAGCCCTTTACATTTTACACAGTGCATGAAATCTTGGGGAGCCGTTGCTTCTTTCGGCTGCTTGCACGGTAGGAGGACTCCGCTGCCCTCGCGGAGAACCCCGACATTATGGGCAAAGTTTCCCCGGGTGCGAATCAGGTCTAGCTGCACTGTCCTTTCCCTGGAGCGCTTCGGAAAGCTGAGTGCCCTTGCAACCTCATGCTCATTGTGGTGGACAGCTTGAACATGTCTCGCAATTTTTGAGAATGGCCTCTCGCACCACAGGCAGAAATTTTTCTTGTTACATGCAATCGAACCATCTGCTTTTCGGGTAAGTACCTGGACCGACACTGCGCGGGCCGGATGGAGACTTGGTTCGGCCTCCGCGGAGCAAGCCCCGGACACTTCCAGAACCTTCCTGCCGTGAAAAGACGTCTCCTCCCCTCCACTATCATCCGAGCTGCTCAACTCTGACGAGTCGGGGAGATAGTCTTCGTCACTGCCGTCGGTTCCGTACATTGCCTCACTGCGACCAGCAGACCCAGCACTTCCGGAGTTTGTGGCGCACACACCGTACCAAGCCCGCGCTTTCTGTCTGACCACGCCCACCGTGAATACAGGGTTCTGGGAATCGAGGGCCCAGGCCCCGGCACGTGCTTCCTATTACACATCCGGAGAGGTGGTTCTTACTAGAGTCACGTGTCGGGCGGCGCGCGCGACACTTTTGCGCCACATGCTCCGATTTTCCCCAGGCTCCTGGAAGCCTGTCCCGGACCGAGAGGTGCCAGTCTCCACTCATCGGCAAGACTTCCACAAATCGTAGTACCGGATTCAGCCCACCAGGGGGCGCTGCGATGGGCAAGGAAGGAAATATCAGACCCGGTTTTCGGGCTCCGCGATTTTTCCGACGAATGCCCTTCTCACCCGAGCTCCGCGGACTTGGGCAACCTTCCCTCTGGATTGAACTGATCTCAGACCCGGTTTTCGGGCTCCGCGATTTTTCCGACGAATGCCCTTCTCACCCGAGCTCCGCGGACTTGGGCAACCTTCCCTCTGGATTGAACTGATCTCAGACCCGGTTTTCGGGCTCCGCGATTTTTCCGACGAATGCCCTTCTCACCCGAGCTCCGCGGACTTGGGCAACCTTCCCTCTGGATTGAACTGATCTCAGACCCGGTTTTCGGGCTCCGCGATTTTTCCGACGAATGCCCTTCTCACCCGAGCTCCGCGGACTTGGGCAACCTTCCCTCTGGATTGAACTAATCTCAGACCCGGTTTTCGGGCTCCGCGATTTTTCCGACGAATGCCCTTCTCACCCGAGCTCCGCGGACTTGGGCAACCTTCCCTCTGGATTGAACTGATCTCAGACCCGGTTTTTGGGCTCCGCGATTTTTCCGACGAATGCCCTTCTCACCCGAGCTCCGCGGACTTGGCCGAAATCATATAAATAATATATAAGCCCGGCAAATGTAAGCGGGACGCGGGTCC
>NC_086444.1:190004536-190012036 GCF_028390025.1 Pseudophryne corroboree | reverse complement strand
GCAGAGGGAGGGTCGGGTTCGCCTGGAGCCGGCCGAGACCCCTGGGTTCCGGCCGAGCGATCGTCCCTCCCCGCCGGGGCGCGGGGTGCCACATCGATCGGGTTGCGGAAATGGGAGACGTGGGGCCCTTCTCTCGCGTCAACCGCAGCCCTCCGTTTTCTCTTTTCCGGCTTGACTCTGTTCGCCACCTGTGATGCTCTCTGGCCGGTTCCCTCGGGCGTAGCGGGACGGGCGGCGCGCGCGACGCTCTCGCGGAGCGTCCTCCGACGCTTCCCCGGGCTCCTGGAGCCGCCTCCCGGCCCGAGGAGTGCCCGTCCGCACTCATCGGCTGAACTTCCGCGAATTGCAGTACCCGATTCGGCCCGCCGGGGGGCGCTGCCGCCGGGGGAAGAGGGGGACGGGCCGGGCCTGGCGCCGGGCTCCGCCGGACGCCCGGCGCTGCCCCGTCTCGGCCTCGGAAGGGGGAGTCGGGGGAACGGGAGGCCGGGAGTCCCGGAGAGAGAGAGAAAGAGAGAGAGAGAGAGATAGAGAGACCTCCGCGGTTCCGCCTTCGACCACCGGGGGGCGCCGCACACCCGTCCGCACGGGCCCGTCCCGGTGGCTCCCGGCAGGGCTCTCCCAAACCCTCTCCCAGGGCCCCGGTCCGGGAGCCCGACTGCGTCCGCTCTCCGCTTCCAGAGAGGAGGCTGTTGGACGGGGAGAGCTGGTACCGGGCTCCTGGAGCCCTGCCTGGGCAGCCTATGGAAGGGAGGGAGCCCTGGCCCTGCTGCTCTCCGAGCTCCGGCCCTGCTGCTCTCCGAGCTCCGTGCCTACTCTGCCACGGGTCCTTTCGCAGGAGCTCCAGGGAAACGGGCTTTTCGGCCCCTGACAGAGTCCCGGCTCTCTCGCTCGCCTCGTTGGTACCTACTGATCCGGCGGAGGTGTTCTCCGGCGGGTAGCGACACGGACGGCCGAGGGCGCGCTTCACCCAGGCTTCAACCATCTCCTCCCCGAGCCCCTGGAAGTGCAGCTGGGCCGCGGGCGCCCCGGTCCGCACTCATCTGCGAAACTTCCACAAATTGCAGTACCCGATTTGGCCCGCTGGGGGGCGCTGCCTCCGGGGGAGAAGGAGACGTGCCCGGCCCGTACGTCGGGCTCCAACGGATGCCCGCCGTGGACCCTTTATAGGCCCCATCCTGGTCCTGCCATGCTGTTATCGGAGCTCCACGGCTATCTTGTCACTAAACCTTTCGTTTGAGCTCCAGGGCTTTTTGCTTTTTGTAACCCGGTTCCTGGAGCCCTGCCTGGGCAAAATCGGATGCAAGAAGGCCCTGCCCATGCTGATCTCTGAGCTCCGCGCATCTTCTGTCACGGGTCCTTTCGCAAAAGCTCCAGGGAAACAGGCTTTTCGGCCCCGGACAGAGTCCCGGCTCTCTCGCTCGCCTCGTTGGTACCTACTGATCCGGCGGAGGTGTTCTCCGGCGGGTAGCGACACGGACGGCCGAGGGCGCGCTTCACCCAGGCTTCAACCATCTCCTCCCCGAGCCCCTGGAAGTGCCGCTGGGCCGCGGGCGCCCCGGTCCGCACTCATCTGCGAAACTTCCACAAATTGCAGTACCCGATTTGGCCCGCTGGGGGGCGCTGCCTCCGGGGGAGAAGGAGACGTGCCCGGCCCGTACGTCGGGCTCCAACGGATGCCCGCCGTGGACCCTTTATAGGCCCCATCCTGGTCCTGCCATGCTGTTATCGGAGCTCCACGGCTATCTTGTCACTAAACCTTTCGTTTGAGCTCCAGGGCTTTTTGCTTTTTGTAACCCGGTTCCTGGAGCCCTGCCTGGGCAAAATCGGATGCAAGAAGGCCCTGCCCATGCTGATCTCTGAGCTCCGCGCATCTTCTGTCACGGGTCCTTTCGCAAAAGCTCCAGGGAAACAGGCTTTTCGGCCCCGGACAGAGTCCCGGCTCTCTCGCTCGCCTCGTTGGTACCTACTGATCCGGCGGAGGTGTTCTCCGGCGGGTAGCGACACGGACGGCCGAGGGCGCGCTTCACCCAGGCTACAACCATCTCCTCCCCGAGCCCCTGGAAGTGCCGCTGGGCCGCGGGCGCCCCGGTCCGCACTCATCCGCGACACTTCCGCGCTGGAGTCCGACGCTCGCCGGCCGCGTCCCCCGGCCCGCGGGGGCCCGGGGGGAGGCCCGACGCGTGCGGGGGGAGGCGGCGGGCGGCGGGGGCGCCCCCGCGCCACCCGACGGCGCCCCCCGGTGGCCAGAGGCGGCTCGGAGCGAGACGATCGGGGGGGAACGGCGGCGCGTGACCCGCCCCGGCCCCCTTGGCCCAGCGGACGGGCAGGCGGCTCCCAGGCGACCCCCCGATCCCCGCCGCGGCGCCCCCCGGTGGCCGCCTGACGCCACTGCGGGGGGTGCAGATTCCGTGTGTCCTCTCGGATAAAAACAAAAGAAACGATTCCCGTCGGGCGAAAGTAAGTGGGACGCAGGGCCCCGGGCCCCGACGGTCCGCGCGCGCGGCGCCCCCCGCTGGCCGGTCGAAGGGATGACAAAAATAAAATGAAAAAAATTTCAAAAAAGCACTCGCCCCAAACAGACGAAAGGTACCCGGTCCGCCCGGATGAACCCTCCCCCGTGTCCCCGCCGCGGCGCCCCCCGCTGGCCAGCCGAGGTAATACACGATTGAGAGGGGGGGAGTGAAAAAAAAGGGCAAAAAATGAAAAACACCCCACCCATTTGAATGCAAAGTCCCGGAGCGGCCAGGGGTGGACGCCGGTCCGCGCGCACGGCGCCCCCCGCAGGCCAGTTGAAGGGAAGAACGGAACGAGACTAAAAGATAAAAAAATTTCAAAAAAGCACTCGCCCCAAACAGATGAAATGTACCCGGTCCGCCCGTGTCCCCGCCGCGGCGCCCCCCGCTGGCCAGCCGAGGTAATACACGATTGAGATTAAAAAAAACCAGGCAAAAGACAAAAACACACCACCGATTTAAATGCAGTGTTCACGAGCGCCAGTCCGCGCGCGCGGCGCCCCCTGCTGGCCGCGTAAAAAAAAAAATAATAATAATAATAATCCACCGTTGTGAATTTGCGATGTGTCCGGTACGGCGGCGGCGGGGAGGCGTCTCCCCTCGTCGGCGCACCCTGGTGGGGGGAAATAAATGAAAGGAAAAAAAAAAAAAAGAACAGCCCGGGCTCTCGCCGGCTTCCGCAGCCCGGGCTCCCTCCGGCTTCCGCGGCCCGGGCTCCGTACATACAGACAGCAAATGAAATAACGGACGGATGGATGGAAGAGAAGAACAGCCAGGGATCTCGCCGGCTTCCGCAGCCCGGGCTCTCGCCGGCTTCCGCAACCCGGGCTCCAGCCGGCTTCCGCAGCCCGGGCTCCCTCCGGCTTCCGCGGCCCGGGCTCTCTCCGGCTTCCGCGGCCCGGGCTCCCTCCGGCTTCCGCGGCCCGGGCTCCCTCCGGCATCCGCGGCACAGGCTCCGTACATACAGACAGCAAATGAAATAACGGACGGATGGATGGAAGAGAAGAACAGCCAGGGATCTCGCCGGCTTCCGCAACCCGGGCTCCAGCCGGCCTCCGCAGCCCGGGCTCCCTCCGGCTTCCGCGGCCCGGGCTCTCTCCGGCTTCCGCGGCCCGGGCTCTCGCCGGGTGAAGATCAGGCGAGAGTAGGGGTGTCCTCCGCTGGACGGGAAGCCCAGGCCGTGGAGCCGCCGCACGGACCGGGGGTTGACCCGGCCGGGGACGGGCAGGAGGCGAGGCCCGGACTCGCTCCCGTCCAGACGGCCCGAGGCCCCTCCTCCCCTCCCGGTGGACCCGCCCCCGACTATTAAGCCCGGCCAGGGAGTCCACGTCGGCCCCCGGGCGGACCAGGGAAGGACCCCCCTTCCGCGCTCCGCCGCGCTCGGAGGCGCTGACGCGCCGGGCGGACGGGGCGCCTCCGGCCAAGTCCCCGGCCGGGACTTGGCTGGCTGGCGAGCGAGGGAGGGCGAGGGTTAGGGCCTCGCCTGTCCCCCGCCCCGGGCCAAGTCCCCCGACCGGAGCGGAGCGAGCAGGCCGCCCTAACCCCCCCCCCCCCCCGGTGGCACCGCAGCACCGGAGATTATTCGGGGAATGCTCCACAGCGCTGCTGGGGAAGTGTTTGCTTTAAACACACTCTGCATTGCATACACACCGAAACCCATTCCAGTCTGGTAAACGTGATTCTCTGGGACTTGCGAGAATTGTATGCTGGGTAGTTGAGACATAACTCCCCCATCACCTCCCAGGGTCAGACTCATGGGGACCTCATTTTAGGTCCCCACCATGTCGGAGGTCCCGCCAGTGTTGGTGTGCTGTCTGGCCCTTGTCCCCGTTAGGATATATAAACAAGTGCACAGGACACACGCACACCCACACATACTTGTTTTTCTATCCTCATCGGGACATATGTCTGGAACCTTCCTCATGGGGACCTATTCAGGAATACCGGCCTAATGAGGACACCCCACATAACTGATTTATTTTCGGGTTTAATTAGAGATAGAGGAAACGTGTATTCAGCAGCAGATACATTTTATTCAGGAAAGGTTCTTTCTCATTTCAGCAGTAATTCGGTTCTTAATGTAAAACTTAACCGAGAGCCAGTTCCGAGCCTTCAGCGCTTGTCGTTCTGCCCTTAGGCACGCATCACAGTCATTCTTGCCCGGCACCTTGAATGAGCGAATGAACCGAATCATGTGACGTTCAACAGCTTTCACTTCTGCTGGGGTCCACGGATTGCGCTTGGTACCCCTTCTGTCACCTGTGCGGGAGAAGAAAGGTCAGTCACCACGCAACGCCACCACCAGTCATGGACGCATCTCAAATGGAATGGACAGTCACACCCACCTTTAGCTGCACCTCCATCCACCGCCGACACCACGCTGCCAGCTTCTTTTCCCATGTGCCCCATGGGAACCTCAGTATCCTGACTCTCTGGCTCATCCCCAGAGTCATCGCTCACCACCTGGATCGGCTCTGTGGATAGAGAAGGACAGGGAAACCGATCACACCAGCCCACTTAGACAGTCAGTCCCTGGAGCCACACTGTCAAGTGATACCTACCGTTTGGATCAATGGAGATCTCTTCCAGATTGTGGCCCCGGAATTCAGCCATTCTCCCTTGCTCGAGAGCCAGAAACAGCTTGCTCAACTTGGCCAGTTGAAGGGTACCCTCCGGGAGGCGGTAATAATGCCGGTGCACCCGAATATCATGTCCAAGGAAATCAGCAAGCTGATCCATCTCTGTATCGCTCAGGTTGAGGACTCTGGAAAGTGTAGCCACATGCTTCCGTAGGCGGGTGGAAGATAATGCTTCGGGGTGCTTGGCCCCACACTCCCGGGCGTAGAGACGTATGCAGTCGGATCCCCTATAATGGGACATGGCTGTTGGCCTAGCAAACATGTAGATATTGTGTGGGGTCACACCACATTCTGTCCGCTTCTCTATGAGGAGCTCCATCGCTTTCTGCATGCTTGGGGATAGCAGGACAGGGACTTTCCTGCCTCTTTTCCCAGGAATCTCAATACGGGAGAAGTGACGACAGAGTGCCTTCTCCAGCTCTGACAGGGCCTGGGCCACATCACCCTGCAAATCGGCTGTGTGCCGTAAATCGAAGGAGGAGAGCAGCATCTTGGAAACCTCACCTTCTCTCCTGCGGTTGAAGAGAATCAGCTGCGTGAGGGTAACTTTGGCCAACATGGACCACTGCTGTTTGGAAGGGTGGGCGGACAACTCATCGATGTACTCTCGCTGACGGTCAAGGAGGTACAGGTTCAAGCGCTTAACATCATCAGTGAAGGGCAGAAGCAGCGGTGCATTCCATTTTATCTCTCGAAGTGTCTTCAGGGCAGCAGTGGAGATTAGCTCGCTCCACCTCGCCTCATAAATTTTCCGAAAGTTTCGGGCACGCTCCTCTGTCAGGGCACTGCCCTCCATCAGTGCCTGACACTCCACCATAGCTGAAATCTTCTGCAAGCTGTGTCCCACCTTCAGAGCCAACGAGGGTATTTTATATGTATTGGTGCGGTCATCGTAACCGGCCAGGCTCCTCACAGCATGCACCACTTGCAGGAAATTCTGTGGGCAAATGAAATCTTCCATACACCGCAACGGTGTGACCTTCATCGCCTTCAGCAGAAGCCGCCCTACCTCTCTGAGCTTCTGACGGATGTAATCATGCTTGCTGACATCAGACCCCAGACGGTTATAGAGGTGCTGACCGAACTGCATAATCCAGCGGTCCCCTTTGATTACCGGTACCACATCATCATAATTCATTCCGCTCAGCAACTTCCAGAGGCCAGTGCCAACATCTTTCGGGAGCGGTGTGGCGTAAGTGAAGAGACCCTGCACCCTGGTTCTTCCAGGTTTGGGGCTGACACTTTTGCGGAGCGGGCACCTCTTCACATGGCGCCACAGGTGCTTCCTGGAGAATAGCCCTTTACATTTTACACAGTGCATGAAATCTTGGGGAGCCGTTGCTTCTTTCGGCTGCTTGCACGGTAGGAGGACTCCGCTGCCCTCGCGGAGAACCCCGACATTATGGGCAAAGTTTCCCCGGGTGCGAATCAGGTCTAGCTGCACTGTCCTTTCCCTGGAGCGCTTCGGAAAGCTGAGTGCCCTTGCAACCTCATGCTCATTGTGGTGGACAGCTTGAACATGTCTCGCAATTTTTGAGAATGGCCTCTCGCACCACAGGCAGAAATTTTTCTTGTTACATGCAATCGAACCATCTGCTTTTCGGGTAAGTACCTGGACCGACACTGCGCGGGCCGGATGGAGACTTGGTTCGGCCTCCGCGGAGCAAGCCCCGGACACTTCCAGAACCTTCCTGCCGTGAAAAGACGTCTCCTCCCCTCCACTATCATCCGAGCTGCTCAACTCTGACGAGTCGGGGAGATAGTCTTCGTCACTGCCGTCGGTTCCGTACATTGCCTCACTGCGACCAGCAGACCCAGCACTTCCGGAGTTTGTGGCGCACACACCGTACCAAGCCCGCGCTTTCTGTCTGACCACGCCCACCGTGAATACAGGGTTCTGGGAATCGAGGGCCCAGGCCCCGGCACGTGCTTCCTATTACACATCCGGAGAGGTGGTTCTTACTAGAGTCACGTGTCGGGCGGCGCGCGCGACACTTTTGCGCCACATGCTCCGATTTTCCCCAGGCTCCTGGAAGCCTGTCCCGGACCGAGAGGTGCCAGTCTCCACTCATCGGCAAGACTTCCACAAATCGTAGTACCGGATTCAGCCCACCAGGGGGCGCTGCGATGGGCAAGGAAGGAAATATCAGACCCGGTTTTCGGGCTCCGCGATTTTTCCGACGAATGCCCTTCTCACCCGAGCTCCGCGGACTTGGGCAACCTTCCCTCTGGATTGAACTGATCTCAGACCCGGTTTTCGGGCTCCGCGATTTTTCCGACGAATGCCCTTCTCACCCGAGCTCCGCGGACTTGGGCAACCTTCCCTCTGGATTGAACTGATCTCAGAC